>NW_028179461.1:0-7517 GCF_964030765.1 Micromesistius poutassou | reverse complement strand
CACCTACACACACACACACCTACACACACCTACACACACACCTACATACACACCTACACACACCTACACACACCTACACGCACACACACACACCTACACACACCTACACACACCTACACACCTACATACACACACACACCTACACACACACCTACACCTACACACACCTACACACACCTACACGCACACACACTTACACACACACCTACACACACCTACACACACACACACACACACACACACACACACACACACACACTACACACACCTACACACACACCTACACACACCTACACACACACTAACACACACCTACACACACACCTACACACACACTAACACACACCTACACACACCTACACACACCTACACACACACACACACACTAAGACACACCTACACACGCACACCTACATACACACCTACACACACACCTACACACACACCTACACACACACACCTACACACACACCTACACACACACTAACACACACCTACACCTACACACACACACACACACACACACACACACACACTAAGACACACCTACACACACACTAACACACACCTACACACACACCTACACACACACACACACACACCTACACACACACTAACACACACCTACACACACACCTACACACACACACACACCTACACACACACTAACACACACCTGGATAGACAAGAACACACACCTACACACAGCTACACACACACCTGGATAGACACATAGATATAGAACACACACACCTGTTTCCTGTTTCCTGTCTGTTTCCTGCCACAACATAACAAACGCTGACGTCGTTCAGTTTCTTCGTCAGAAGATCGTAACAAACGCTGACGTCGGTCGGTCTGAAGCCTAACATCGATCCGTTCTGCTAACGTCACTCTGCTCCTCAAACACTGACAAACACACATCACAGTCCGTCTCTCCGCCAGTAGAACGTAAACGCTAACATCGGTAACAAACGCTAACATCGCTGTGTTTCTCTAACGTCGTCTGTCTCCCTCCAGATGTTTCTCTAACGTCGTCTGTCTCCAGATGTTTCTCTAACGTCGTCTGTCTCCCTCCAGATGTTTCTCTAACGTCGTCTGTCTCCCTCCAGATGTTTCTCTAACGTCGTCTGTCTCCCTCCAGATGTTTCTCTAACGTCGTCTGTCTCCCTCCAGATGTTTCTCTAACGTCGTCTGTCTCCCTCCAGATGTTTCTCTAACGTCGTCTGTCTCCCTCCAGATGTTTCTCTAACGTCGTCTGTCTCCCTCCAGATGTTTCTCTAACGTCGTCTGTCTCCAGGTGTTTCTCTAACGTCGTCTGTCTCCAGGTGTTTCTCTAACGTCGTCTGTCTCCAGATGTTTCTCTAACGTCTGTCTCCCTCCAGATGTTTCTCTAACGTCGGTCTGTCTCCCTCCAGATGTTTCTCTAACGTCGTCTGTTTCCAGATGTTTCTCTAACATCGTCTGTCTCCCTCCAGATGTTTCTCTAACGTCTGTCTCCCTCCAGATGTTTCTCTAACATCGTCTCCCTCCAGATGTTTCTCTAACGTCGTCTGTCTCCCTCCAGATGTTTCTCTAACGTCGTCTGTCTCCCTCCAGATGTTTCTCTAACGTCGTCTGTCTCCAGATGTTTCTCTAACGTCGTCTCCCTCCAGATGTTTTTCTAACGTCGTCTGTCTCCCTCCAGATGTTTCTCTAACGTCGTCTGTCTCCAGATGTTCCTCTAACGTCGCTCTGTCTCCCTCCAGATGTTTCTCTAACGTCGCTCTGTCTCCCTCCAGATGTTTCTCTAACATCGTCTGTCTCCCTCCAGATGTTTCTCTAACGTCGTCTGTCTCCCTCCAGATGTTTCTCTAACGTCGTCTGTCTCCCTCCAGATGTTTCTCTAACGTCGTCTGTCTCCAGATGTTTCTCTAACGTCGTCTGTCTCCCTCCAGATGTTCCTCTAACGTCGTCTGTCTCCCTCCAGATGTTCCTCTAACGTCGTCTGTCTCCCTCCTGATGTTTCTCTAACGTCGTCTGTCTCCCTCCAGATGTTTCTCTAACGTCGTCTGTCTCCAGATGTTTCTCTAACGTCGTCTGTCTCCCTCCAGATGTTTCTCTAACGTCGTCTGTCTCCCTCCAGATGTTTCTCTAACGTCGTCTGTCTCCCTCCAGATGTTCCTCTAACGTCGTCTGTCTCCAGATGTTTCTCTAACGTCGTCTGTCTCCAGATGTTTCTCTAACGTCCTCTGTCTCCAGATGTTTCTCTAACGTCGTCTGTCTCCCTCCAGATGTTTCTCTAACGTCGTCTGTCTCCAGATGTTCCTCTAACGTCGTCTGTCTCCCTCCAGATGTTTCTCTAACGTCGGTCTGTCTCCAGATGTTTCTCTAACGTCGTCTGTCTCCCTCCAGATGTTTCTCTAACGTCGTCAGTCTCCAGGTGTTTCTCTAACGTCGTCTGTCTCCCTCCAGATGTTTCTCTAACATCGTCTCCCTCCAGATGTTTCTCTAACGTCGTCTGTCTCCCTCCAGATGTTCCTCTAACGTCGCTCTGTCTCCCTCCAGGTGTTTCTCCCGCTCCGACCACCTGGCGCTGCACATGAAGAGACACATCTAAGCCGTCCGCTCGCTGCAGGTGTTCTTGGATGTGTGCCCTGATGAGGAGGAGGAGGAGGAGGAGGAGGAGAGGGTCTCCGTGGAGACGTCTCCGCGTACGTTCCGGTCGGGGGAGGACAGCGGACCGCCCATATTTGCCCTGCCCCCTCCCCCCTCCCCCCCAACACCCCCCCCCCACCCCCACCCCCCCGACGCTCTCGGACGCTCGGCATTCTGGGAGTCACAGAGCTCCAGAAGACCTCTTCTTCTTCTTCGGTGGTGCTGGATGCTTTTGTTTTGAGGGCTTGAGGGGGCCAGCGCGGGCCCCCCCGGGGCCCCGCCCCCCACCCCCCGCCCCCCCCCCGCCCGCCGTGTGCATGATGACTGTGAGTGGCTGCGGCCGACGCCCGGGCCGGCTTTGTGGAGTGGGTGGAGCTTGCGTTTTTTTTTTGGACTCAGACTTTGGATGAACAGCGTGGAATCAATGGAGCGCCCGGGAGGGGGGGGGGGGGCTGGATATTGAGGAGGGGGGGAGGGGGTGTTGGTGGGTTGGAGCGGGGGGGGGAGGGGCGGGTGGTCCATTGTCTGATGATGAGTGAATGCGAGCTGAAGCGTCTTGTTTTGGTGTTTGGTGGCGCAGTGTGAGTCTGGACTGTGGAGGGCCGGCGGGGGGGGGGAGGTGGGGGGGGGGGGGGGGAGAGTGGTGCGCCCCGCCCCCCTGCCTGTGTCACCGCGGAGGGGGGGGGGGGGGGGGGCGGGGCGCGGCCTGTTTTAGTGCAGCTATTAAATGTGCAATGTAATAACGTAGCCTGTCTCAAAAGAAAAAAAAAAAAAGTACACGCTTTGAAAAGCTCCTCCTGTGGGTCGCCGTGGGGCTCTGTTGTGTCCGCGAGGAGCAGACGACGAGGAAGAACAACGAAAGAAAAATGAAAAAAAAAAACTTCACAAACGAGGGGGCGGGGCCAAGGGGCCGAGGGGCCGAGGGGGGGGGGGGGAGGGGCCAGCTCCCCGCCCTAGAGCAGCTACTTGTATAACTCGATATTGTATCATAAACCCGAGGAGCTCCTCCTCTCCTCCTCCTTCTCCGTCGTGCGCGGACGGTCTCCTGGACCGAGGGGGGGGGGGGGGGTTTCGTTTTTCTTTTTGGGAAAGCCACTATCGCTATAGCAACCTGTTGTTGTTGTTGATGTTGATCATTTCTTCCTTCTTTTTACGACACTCATCTGTTCTCTGTGAACGCACTGTTGACCCAACTGATGCCTTATGTATGTGGCCTTGTCCTGCTACACGCACACACACACACACGCACACACACGCACACGAACACACACACACACGCGCGCGCACGCACGCACACACACACACGCATGCATGCACACTCACATTCACACGCACAGATGCACACACATACGCACATTGCACACTTGCATGCACACGCGCACGCACACGTAAAGATGCACACATATACGTGCACGTGCATGTGCACACACACACACGCACATACACACACACACATGCACACGCGTATGCACACACACATGCACACATGCGCGCACATGAAGACAGACATGACCACCACGCACAGTTGCGCGCACACACGTGCACACAAACACACACACACACACACACTTGTAGACGCACACACACACACACACACACAGGTGGGGGGGGCTGTATGGAATAGCTTTATTCAGGTTCACCGCTGCACCTCTGACCTGACGCTAGGACCAGTCTCTAGGATCAGTAGTACCAGTAATAACCATCAAACCACCAGTAAACACCGCTCCGCCACCACTGCCATTCCCACCATCCTCCCGCTATAGTTTGTCGGCGTTATCTCATGACATAAATGACACCAATCAAATCAAATCAAATCCAATCCAATCCAATCCAATAACCACAACTCGGAAATATCCTGAAAAATAAATAAAACAAAACCGATCTGAGACCGATCTGAGACCGAATCCCCCCCGAGCGATCCCGGGAACACGAGCTGAACTGCAGCACCTTAGTGGTGAACGAACGAATGCACTTAGTGGTGACGACTTCCTGTGAAAGAGGTACGAGACGGTGGACAGAGGAGAGTCCTCGTCGTGACGCGCGGTACGGCTACCGCTAAAGCTACAGGATGCTAGCTGAACTGTACTTCCTGTTTGGAGATGGGGGGGCGGGGGTTTGTGGGGGGGAGGGGGGGGGGGGTTGGGGGGTGGGGGGGGGTATCCCAGAGCTTGTGAACCCAGGGCCGAGTGCCCGAGCGGAGAACCGGAGGAACCGGTTCCTGCAGATACATCGCCGTGGGAACTGGTTTGGTTTGCGGGGACTCTGGTCTGAGGGAGGGGGGGGGGCTGGACCAGGTGGGTCTGGACCAGCTGGGTCTGGGAGGCTCTGGGTTCCTGGCTCTGGTTCCTGTCTCTGGTTCCTGGCTCTGGTTCCTGTCTCTGGTTCCTGGCTCTGGTTCCTGTCTCTGGTTCCTGTCTCTGGTTCCTGTCTCTGGTTCCTGGCTCTGGTTCCTGTCTCTGGTTCCTGTCTCTGGTTCCTGTCTCTGGTTCCTGGCTCTGGTTCCTGGCTCTGGTTTCTGTCTCTGGTTTCTGTCTCTGGTTCCTGTCTCTGGTTCCTGTCTCTGTGTACACTGAGCACAAGGGGAAAGGTGGAACCACACACTCAGAACCACACACTCAGTACACACTCAGAACCACACACTCAGTACACACTCAGAACCACACACTCAGTACACACTCAGAACCACACACTCAGAGCCACACACTCTTCAGTCTGTCGGTGTGTGTGTGAGGACACGGGACAGCTGTCTGTGTAGTACTGTGTGTAGTACTGTGTGTAGTACTGCGTGTAGTACTGCGTGTAGTACTGTGTGTAGTACTGCATGGATTACTGCATGTAGTACTATGTTTAGCACTGTGTGTAGTACTTGATGTAGTACTGTGTACATAACTGCATGGAGTACTACATGTAGTATTACATGTAGTATTACACGTAGTACTGTGTAAACACGACTGCGTGTAGTGCTATCTGTAGTACTATGAATATATGACTGCAGTGTAGTACCACATCTCGTGTTGTGTATATTACTGCATGGAGTACTAGTATTACATGTAGTACTGGTGTACATAACTGCGCGTGGTACTGCATATTACTACGTGGTACACCTGAGCTGGTATTCTGAGCACCACCTACGCCTCGGTGAGACGGAGGAGCTCAGAGAGAGCTCTCCTCCTGCACGGAGAGACCGGGCAGAGACGTGTACATTGTAAACTAAGAGAATTTTGTACAGGAAGATTCTATTTTAAAGGGGTTTGGGACCAGAAAATTAAAAAAAAAAAAAAACAAATAAAAAAGAAAGAAAGTGGTGTGTTTTTTCTAAAGAGAATGATGGCAGGGGTTCAGTGAAATGTAAATTAGGTCCATTCTCATCTTCATCTGCTTTTTGGATTAACTTTTGGGTTTTTGGTGTTTTTTTTGTCGAGTGACAAAATGGAGGACGGCGCTCGGACAAACAGAAACCAAGAGAGAGGTGAAGAACCGCGAGAGAACGCCACTCTGAAAACGGGAAGCAGACGTTCATGGCGGTATCCTACCGGTGGCAAAATGTATTCATTTGAATTATTCACCATAAAACATCTTTCTTTGTACTCCAAGGCAACATCTTTGGCTACGAAAACTTTCTTCGATACGAACGTGAAAAATGATAAATATGAGGTTATATTTTTATTTGTTTTATGGCTTAACAAAAGTTTTTCATTTGAAATTGTTTTGTAAAATAGTTTCTGTATGAATGTATTTTTTATTGGAAAATAGATTAAAAAAAAGAACTTATTGGAAAAACGATTGTGTGTTGAGTGTTCTGTGTCTTTTATTTTGTAGGAGCCTTGTCGTTTCATTTGGTCACTTCCAGTGACAAGACGGACGTTGGTTCTACCGTAGACGTCGACAAATCTAACGATACAAACTCACCTTTACACTGAAGACATCCAGAGTTACAGGAACTCTACATCAAAGCAAACAACAATCATGTAAATAAATATCACGATTTAGGTTCACAAAAATAAAGGTTTTATCAACATGTTATCAATAAAGGCAAAGACGGTTCTAAACTAACCCGGCACACCAGAGGAGATCATTATTTTCTCGTCTTTCCTCGGGCCGGTGTGTGCAGCAGTCATTGGCTCAGAGAACGTGCATGGTCCGCTTCGGTTCACCTCTGACCTCTGAGGGAACATTTGTCTCTACGTCGTCGGCGCTGCCGCAGCGAGGGACGTCGTCTGTCCACCGTGATCTGAACTAGCCTCCGCGCGCTACGCTCCGCTCTCCGCGCTAGCTCGGCCTTCTGTCGGCCCTGTTTCCATGGCGATGCTCCGAACACACGGCCTTCCTCTTTTCATCCAGATGTATCCTTGATCGGAAAGTACAGGACAGAACTTTGCTCTTGCGCTTGGAGTGCTTGTTGTTAACTGGTTCATGACACTAGTACACGGGACTGGTGTGAAGCAGTACTTCTCCTCCGAGAGTCCGAGGAACGTATTGATCAGGTCAACGATCGATAACGTCTGAGGAGTCAACTACCGGTCAGCGACGTGATTGGCTGGCCCGATTCGAACTGAGAACCCGAACCAATGAGGGGGAACAAACTAATACTAGACACCGTGGGTAAAGATTCAGATCATAAGACCTGAATAAGATCTGAATAAGATCTTATGATCTGATTTCTTGTACTGAATAAGATCTGAATAAGGTCTGGCTGTTCCGGTAAAAGATTCAGATCATAAGATCTGAATCTTTTACCGAACAGCCAGACTGAGTGTGAGCAGGCTGCCAGAACAGTCCTGAAGGAGGACTGCTCTATTAGAAGCAGGCGGTAAAAAAACAGCCAGTCTCGTGCTGCAATGAGATGATAATAGAACAGTTCTAGATATAAAGAAGATGATATA
>NW_028179462.1:0-30295 GCF_964030765.1 Micromesistius poutassou | reverse complement strand
AGATTAGCTGGGGGGCGCGAGACGTCCCGACGGGGACACTGGGAACATGTGTACAAGGGGGCAGGGTGAACCAGGGGTGGTCCGACGGGGAATTACTCTGCTCCTGGTTTTGCAAAGGGTTTTTTTTTTTTTTTTACGTTAAAATGTTGACACACAAAAAAAACGTGTGAGTGTGTGTCCTACAAACACTTCCCGTTTCCCTGCCGACATTGTTTTGCCGACATTCATACTACTCAAAAGGTCAAGGTCGTTGACCTTGACCTACTCGCGCAGGCCGCCCTACTCACCGTTGCGGATGTCCTTCATGTCCAGGTGAATGCTGGACATCAGGATCCCCACGGCCTGGGAGCGCTTGTTGCTAAGCAGCTTCGCCACCTGCGCCACAGAGAGTTCCGATAGGCTATTACTATTTACACACGTGTACACACACACACACACACACATCAGAACTCCTTTAACCTCATCAGACAGAACCCCTTTACATTATCATGAACAATACACATCATAACCCCTTTGCCTTATCGGGCAGAAGCCCTTTATCTCAGAACACATCAGAACCCCTTTACCTTGACATACACAGTACACACACAAACCCTTTGACCCCTCAATCATGTATCTTTGTACAAAGGAAAAGAAAAAACCCAAATGGCAAATAGTCCCACAAATAGTATGCAGGATATTAGTGTCTAGTTGAGTTATGATGATCTATGATCTCCTTCAGGGTCACGCAACAATGACACACAGCTAACCTCTTTTTTAACATTATTCATTCGCTGGCCATAGAAAATGTATTTCATGTGTGCAGCGTGGGGTGGGTTCTCACCAACATGACATGTTCTCACATTATGACTCCTCCACTCGCAGCAATGTTACGGCTCCTTTGGTGCACAAAAGCACGCAAACCACCCGATACCACCGCACACAATAGCAAATCAGGCAAATACAGAAGTCACCTTGCATCGCGAGCGACACACTCAAGGACAAATCATATCTCGAGATATAATTTGAACAGTGCGAGAGTTGAATAATGGGTCAGTGTCGCGTCTCATGCATAATACAAAAATATCTGAGGCGATCCAGGGAACCACAGCCTGGGCTGTGAACGCATACGTCGGCTTTGCAGTAGAAAGCCATCAGTGGCGAGTCGGGGGGGGGGGGGGGGGGGGTGCTGCGTGTACGGGGGGATATAGGAAACCAAAGTCTACCACCATCCAGACAGAATGCTTCCACTCAAACCAGATCACACAGACCGCAGGACCTCTAAAGAACACTGGGAGTTGTACTGTGTCAGGGCTAGCCCCAGTGGCTTTGCTCTCTCCCGGCGCAGCCACAACTTCAAGGGACAAGGGGCCTGTAGCGCGACGAGACGCGCGGTTACTTCCTGCGACGACCCCGCAGGCAGACAGGGAAAAGGGGGGGGGGGGACGGGGGAGGGGGGGGGGACGGGGGGGGCTGGAGGAGTCGGTTCCAATGTGAATGAGTTGGGTTTTTTTTTAATCGGTTGACAGGCACATCACATACAGTATATAAAGACTCCCGCTGCACGACTGGACTTTGACGATGTCAGCGAACACTCTTGAATGGGATCACTTTGGGTTTGATGCTGTACAAAGTAATAACGGCCGTTTTTACCGTTTTTTTTTGACGATTGACATGAACGTAATTAGAAATTGTATTTGAAATGAGAAACATGTTTTTTTTTCGACGATAATATTACAAAACAACAGAATCATCAGAGAAGATTCTCTGTTAAAAGCTTTTGAAATTGCTCAGATCAAAAGCACATGTTTCCTAAGTTTGGGGTTTTGAGGAATCATTTAGGTCACGGCAATCGTCTACAAATCTTGACTGAATGACAAGTTCTGATGACATTATTTGATTAGCGATTCAATAGTTTGTTATAAACATTTGCCAAAATGGATTGTCATAGTTCCTACACAACTCTAGATCTCGTTTGGGGGGAAACAAAAATCAGCAAAGATCAATTTGTTCAGCTTAAATAATCCATGCAACAAGAGAAGGGAGCGAGATTTGCCTTTGAGAATCTTGCAAAAAACTGATGCTGGATCTGTGAAGATAAAAGTTTGCCTTTTTCTTTCTGAAGTGGAGGATCATTAAACGTTTCATCGTAGCGCTTCTTCATATCCCCACCGAGGCCGCTAAAAAAATCCTGGCATGGCGTTCAACTCAACTTCAAGAGCACGTATTTTCAAAAAAAAAAAAAAAAGCGTTGTGTAAAAAGATTGATTCACGGTTCAAATGAGAACCTCACTGAAACAATGCATATAGAAACGTTTATTAGGGGGAAGTCTTTGACAGACCCCAGAGAACAGGGTCAGCCATGGCAGCCTCCTGGTCTCCAGCCCCCCTGGTCTCCAGCCCCCCCTGGTCCCCAGCCCTCCTGGTCCCCCAGCCCCCCTGGTCCCCAGCCCCCCTGGTCCCCAGCCCCCCTGGTCCCCAAGCCCCCCCTGGTCTCCAGCCCCCCCTGGTCCCCAGCCCCCTGGTCCCCCAGCCCTCCCTGGTCCCCAGCCCCCCTGGTCCCCAGCCCCCTGGTCTCCAGCCCCCTGGTCTCCAGTCCCCCTGGTCCCCAGCCCCCCTGGTCTCCAGCCCCCCTGGTCTCCAGCCCCCCTGGTCTCCAGCCCCCTGGTCTCCAGCCCCCCTGGTCTCCAGGCCCCCCTGGTCTCCAGTCCCCTGGTCTCCAGCCCCCCCTGGTCTCCAGCACCCCCTGGTCTCCAGCCCCCCCCTGGTCTCCAGCCCCCCTGGTCTCCAGCCCCCTGGTCTCCAGCCCCCCTGGTCTCCCAGCCCCCCCCTGGTCTCCAGTCCCCCCTGGTCTCCAGCCCCCCCTGGTCTCCAGCACCCGGTCTCCAGCCGCTCTGAGGGTGAGTTGCTGCTGCTGTTGATGCGTTTATGGACTCATTTCTCTCCTCTTGCTCCATTCGATTAGTTTATGAGGACATGTGTGTGCTCAGCTGCAGCGGCTGACGTCAAAACGGACATCAGCACTGTGCTCCAGGCGGAAGGTTTTATGATCCAGACTCCAACACACACGCACGCGCGCACGCACGCACACGCACACGCACACACACACTCTCTCTCACTGATACACAGACTCACTCACTCTCACACACTGACTCACACATACTCACACTCTCATAGTGTCACACACTGACACGCACAGTTACACACACACACGCACACACACACACACACACACACACACACACACACACAAACGGCTGGGCCCCGTCATGTGATCGGTGTCCTGGAGGAGGCCCACAGCGTCACTGCTGTCGGTGACGCATGGACCGGCCTGGCAGGACGCAACGGTTGACGCTCTTAACAATCGGCTGGAGTGTGTGTCATGAGCTCATCCATGGGAGGGGGGAGGGGCGGGGTGGGGGGTGGTACCCTGATGCCCAGGGGGGGTCATCATCCCACAACCCATTACCCTTTACCCCTCAGAGATTCTTCAGGCTCATGCCACACCCGTCTCAGGAGGCTGAGGAGTAGAGGCAGTAGAGGCTGGGTCTGAGAGGACCAGCAGTAGAGGCTGGTTCAGTCTCCTGATCAGGCTGAGGACCAGCAGTAGAGGCTGGGTCTGTCTCCTCATCTGGCTGAGGACCAGCAGTAGAGGCTGGCTCTGTGTCTCCTGACGCCCGTCAGGCTGAGCCCTCCTCATGTCTCTTCATTTTTTATTCTCCTGCCGGCACAGAAACATCTCTCAAAAGCTCCCATTAGTCAACGTAAACCAGCGTGCGTTGTTGGTTGCCAGGCCTCTGTTTCCCATCCATCAGTGCCTGGTACTTAGAGGTGTATTAGCCAGGCAAGACCGGCACGCAATTCGCAGTGGCTCCCGGACCGCGTAATTACAAAGTTTACAGTGCAGAGTCCCCCCCCCCCCCCCCCCCCCACTGTGCGGATCTGTGTTTCATTGCTGAGGCGGCGGTGCGAGTCGGTGTGTTTAGATGACACGCGTTAGTCGTAACATTCCACGTCACATTCCCCTTCTGGGAATATGAAGTGAATGTCACTTTGAGTCTGAGTATTCGGCAAATCGTCCCATGTGTTCCCCCCCCCCCCCCACCCCCACCCCCACCCCGTCAAGGAGGGAGGGAGGAGTTTTAACTCGGCTCAAACAAGGGAATAACACACAAAAAAAAGGAAATGACAGAAAGAGGCGTCCTGTGGCGTCCCCCCGGAGGAGAAGGATTCCGGCCCCCGGAATTCAACCGACCGAGTGTGATATAAAGGACATGGGACGGTGCAGCTTACAGTGTGACTGCAAACCTCAGGCCTAGAGAGGAGCGCCAGAAGAGTAACTTCATCACAAATTACAGCTCCCAGGCCTTCCCCTCCTGGCCCCATCGCCCCCCCCCCCCCCCCCCCACCCACCACCCCCCTCCGCTCTGTCGACAGTCGTCGCCCACGGTGAGGTTTTTCCTCAACCGCACGCGAGCTGCTGGCTCCGTGCCACTGGATGGTCAGAGGGGAGGGGAGGGGAGGGGGGGGGGGGGGGGGAGTCTGGAGGGAGCCAGACCTTACCACACATAATAACTGTCTGGCTGCAGCAGTTCCTCCTGTCAATCAGGAGTCTGGGAGTCACAGGGACTGGGAGGGGGAGGGAGGGGGAGGGGGGGGGGGGGGGGGGGGGGGGGGGGGGTGGGGGGGGGGCTAATGGAAGAGGGGGAGAATGGGAGAGAGGGGGGCTCTGTATGAACCACCACACACACCCACACCTACACAAGAACACACACACACACACACACACACACACACACCTTCCCGTGCACACATCCACACCTACACAAGAACACACACCACACACCTTCCGTGCGCACACGCACACGCACACACCTACACAAACACCTTCCCGTGCACACACGCACACACCCACACCTACACACACACACACACACAGGAGCGTACCTGCTTGGCCTTGGACTTGCTGAGGTATCCGATATGGGTTTCTTCTTCTCCTTGACGGTACTTTTGGAGAAGAGTTCCACAAAGTCGTTAAAGTCCACCGTGGGCTCCTCAATCTTCTCCCACACCAGAGAGCCGCTGCAGGGTCTGCAGACGGGGGGGGGGGGGGGGGGGAGCGCACAACGCACGCCAGCATTAGCACTGGCACACCCTTCAGTCACGCGCCACGACGGCTCCTTGTGTCACGTCGGCGTCAGAACACATTTGTACACAGTTTGTGCGTTTTTGGTGGTTTTGTGACACATGCTAAAGGGCTCTTTATGGTCCCACCACGTTCAACGCAACGCAAGGACCACGCAGACGCTTCGACGGAGTCGTGAACCTTTATGGTCCGACTGGGTCTGCGTCGGGTCTTAGTGAGCGGACCGATCACACAGCCCCTTGCGGCTGCGTCGCGGAAGGTCGACGGAAAGGTTACAATTTTTGGGAGGCGCACGTCAGACACGTATGTCCTTGGCGACTAGGGAGGCGTCCGGCTCATCTGAGGAGCCATTCATTCACGTATCAATTCTAGAGATACCAGGCAGGCAAGTTTCCCCACTGTGGGACTAATAAAGGATTATCTTATTCTTGTCTTATCTTAGACCAGGTGTCTGAGAAACCCAGAGGCTCAGGGCCACAAAAACAAGTGTAATGGCCACAGACAGCCCAAGGGACCAGAACGCTATAGGTAACGAATCGATGCCCTGCTAAACGTATCTCCACGCGTGACTATACAATTCCCCCTACTTTCGCTTCGTAGACATCGTACCAAACTTTTAACAAATAAAGTGAGTTAAAATCGATCCTGACTCGGGCGACCTTCTCTAAAAGAAACACGGCAGTTTGCAGTTTGCTTGGGGTGTGACGAACGCAGAGTGAGTGTCTTTTCAGAACACAGCACTTTTTACTTTACACACCCGAGTTTACACGCAAGAGGTCAAAGAGCTCTCCCGCTCATTATGAAGGCTGCAGCTCTGGCACTCAAAGCAATGAGCATGTCCCTGTTCTATCCATCCTCGACTAAACACGATCACGTTGTTTGTCTCATTATGCTTTCATATGACAGCTAAAGTGTTTGCCTTGACTTTATTGGAGGCATAAGTTATGGAGGTTATTGATATCGACGTATGCACATTTCCCGTATGGGGCCGGGGCATATGGCAAATCGTTATTCACCACAACACCTTGAATGTATTTTCCACTGTAATAATATTGCCATGGCTCTTGGAGAGTGGGGGCCGAGTTTTTCATTGTGAATGGTCAAGTTTCCACGTTCTCGTGAACCCCCTCGCGTACAAAGATTCATGTCTGTCTCCACTTTGCGTGTTCAGCCAAGCATTTTATTTATGTTCTATCTGTAAAGTCTATCACCGGTCATGGAACAAACCTGCGCCTCTCAGACCGTTGACACAGGCTGGCTATCAGATTATATTATGCCACAGCACCGCCCCGCTACAAGTCCCTTAATGATCGAGTTAAGCGATTTTGCAACTTAATGGGTAAAAATGGAAACAGTATGTTTCAAGCCCTCACTTAATTATTTGATGGTATGTTTATACGTTATATTAAAGTACATTATAAGCCATGCCAAGGAGAGGCAGCCCCTCAGTGTGCGTCCTCAAAAGTGTAATGGATACCAGGAACCACGAAGTAAACATGAATTCATGAAAAGACATGTTTACGTTAGCCGCTGTTCTGTTGCAGCGTTCGACGCTCACCTTCAGCCCAGTCGGTCTATAGCGTGGTCCTGCGTTGGTTTAATGATCCCTTCATGTGGGCATTTGTTTTGATCAAAGGTTGACATTTCATCTAGCTGGAGGTGTGTAATTTTACTTCATCAAACCCTGATGCTTGATCATGATAAGTCACAGCAAAAACAGCAAAAGACCACAATGCAATCAAAATACCAAAGTAATAGCTAGTTTAATTATGTGTAATTAGAATAGATTATGTAATGTTTTGATGACAGATTTGCGTTTCGTAACTCCTTACTTCTTGGCGTTGAGCTGGATGCGCGTCCAGTAGAGGGGCTTCATGGGTTTGGAGGGCTCCAACACCGCCTTGCCAGGGGCCGCTGCAGGGGCCACCGGGGCGGGCATCGCCCCCGGGGGAGGCGGGGGCCCGAACCCTGGCGGCGGAGGGGGGGGCCCCATGCCCGGGGGTGGAGGTGGAGGAGGTGGCCCCATGCCCGGGGGTGGAGGTGGTGGTGGAGGTGGGCCCATGCCCGGGGGTGGAGGTGGTGGTGGTGGTGGAGGTGGGCCCATGCCAGGGGGTGGTGGTGGTGGTGGAGGGGGACCAAACCCGGGTAGGGGTGGTGGTGGTGGTGGTGGAGGCGGATGTGCTTGCCCAGGCAACGGTGGTGGAGGAGGGGGAGGAGGAGGAGGAGGGGGGGCAGCAGCACCACCTGGCAAAGGCGGGGGAGGCGGTGGGGGAGGGAGGGAGAGACCCGGAAGCGGAGGTGGTGGTGGTGGTGGTGGTGGTGGCGGCGGAGGACAGACGCCGCCCACCTGCAGCCCCTTCTGGCAGGTGCACACGAAGCCCCCCGTCGCCGTGGGAACAGCGGGGCTCGGCAAAGGCAGCGGGGCAGGAGCGGAGGGCGAGGTCTGGGCCGAGGCCTCCCGGCTCGTCCTGCCTGCCGTCCCCCCGCCGGCGCCGGCGCCGGTGGGCGGAGCCTCGGGGCGGCCGGCGGGGCCCTCCGCCAGGCGGCCCTGGAGCGCTCGGACCTGCAGCCGCAGCTCGGCCACGGTGCGTTCCAGCAGGGGGGCCGGACGGCCGCCGGCGCCGGCGCCGCCGCCGTCGTCCGAAGGCTTTGACCCGACGGCGTGTGTCTGTGGAGGGGAGGACGACGGATGATGATGAACGTACACGGGAGTGTAAGGACATTTGTTGTTTCTATCAACAGTCAAAGTCAGATTTATTGTCTTATTACTTCACATGTAGACCACCGCAAAAGGCACCGGAGAAAATTGTCGTGGCAATTTAACTTTAACAGATATTGCGTCTAGGACAGATGAGATTTCCCACTGCAAAAAAGCACACGATACATTGGAAAGCAATTATCCTAGGTTTAATGCACGCATACGTTAGACTCCTCTCTAGCAGAGTGAGTCCAGAATACAGTTTGACAGTTTGAGTTATTTATACCGTTTCAGATCCTCCCCATATTGCAGATGTCAATAATCAAATCAAGTAATGTTTGCCCGAAACACAGAGTCGCCTGTGTTCTTATCAAGCAGAAGAGTGCCTATAAGAGGATGTCTTCTCCTTTGTGACCGGTTTACCCAAGTACGAAGGTTAACACTATTGGTTGACTCTAAGGAAGGTAGGCTGGCGACCCATAGAGAAGGGAAGGTGGGATCGCTGACCACAGCACAAGGGCATTGATGCTGAGGAGGAAGGTGGGACAGCTGACCAGAGCACATGGGATAACATTTTGACGACATCGCTCACTTGTGAGGTGGCTGAATCAAGCACAAAAGGTCAATGAATAGTCGACTCTGGGCAGGATGGCAAGACAATACGCGAAAGGAAAGAACAAGGCCTAAGTTATAAAATGAAACAACGTGTCGATTTTTCCATCACAAGACGCTTCCCGCTGTCCCACGGTGAACAGATGTGAAGTGATAAGACAAAGACAACAGATAAGGCAAGACGTATCCTGACACAACTAAAAGGAAACATTGAAGTGCACACAGAAGGACATTACTCATGTTAAAAAAAGATAGACAATAAAATATAATACAAATATAAGAGTGTACTATGGACATGTATGAAGTAGCAGCAGCATAGGTTTCTGTATAATATAAGATCATTTAAGTTGTTGTAGTGCAAAAAAGGCGGTCAGTAATATTATTAATTATATCAATTTAAGACAAGTATATTTCATTTGTTCAGCCCGGGTACAGTGTCAAAGGGCCATTGTACGAAGGTATTATTTATTATCATCATGTGATTATATGTGGAGCTTTTTATGTCCGTCCATCTGGAGAAAAAAAAAGATAGTGGGACAGACTGATGGACACACACAGACAGACGGGCGATGTGTCCATCCATTCCATGATCTTGTTTTGCTTTAGAAAGATAATGGGAGGAGTATGGAAGCTGAAGACACAGGCTTTTTCAATTGTGTGGTGTGTGTGTGTGTGTGTGTGTGTGTGTGTGTGTGCGTGTGCGTGTGTGTGTTGCTTTTGAACGTTTTGGTATGAAAGCAGCAGCAGCAGCCAAGGGCTTTGAGGCAAGACCTCAGGAAACAAAAACTAAATACAAAAAAACAATAACCCACCCCCAACACAATCATTTCAGCGGAGCGACCAGTGCACAGTGATCGCTAACCACAAAACATCCAGCATCGAGAGAGCAGCCCGGTAAACTGCGCTATGGTGGGCCGGAGTAAGCAGGGTCAAGGAAGTCCAATCTGTCCGCAATCCATCAGACTCCTGGCTCCAGACTGCTTGGTTTCGCGATGGAGGGGAACAACGGGGAAGGGATGCGGTCCACAGGGAGTCTCCATTCCTGGACGTATAGCTGTACAAACCTCCTAGCGTGACTCACGGAGGGCTTGTTTCTCCAAGGCTTTCCTTGACGCGCGGTGGTGAAAGGTGGTCACTGTATTGTGAAGCGACGTGCCAACAGAACGGTTGTGCGAGACAAGCCTGCCCTCTCGTGGCCGGACTGTGGTATTGCACCACTCGGTTTATTTAGACAGAAATGCGTGATTTTTTTTGTTTGGATAGGTTTAAAGAAATATCAGTATCACCAGAATCAACAGAAAAACCAACACTCACACTCAAAACAAAACACAAAAAAACAGAAAAATAACCGTTTGTATAATGTCAATGGGATTGGTAACCACAAAGCTCCACAAAAAAAAAAAATAATAAAAGCTACCTGGCAGTTTATTCCTCCTGGTGTTTTGATGCTGGCTGGCGGGAACCCCTGTTGTGTTCTCCCAGGTTTCCTCCCGCCGTACAGCTCCCAGAGATGGCCGGGCACCTGAAGACCCAGAGCTGCCCACGTGTACAGCTGCTCCTCCTGGTGTGGGGGGGGGGTTTGGGGAGAAACAGAGAAGAGAAGCAGTGACGTTGACCATGGTGATTTGGCTTGGATCATTTGTTTGCTGTCCGTGGAGCCTGTCAATTAATGTGAGGAAAGAGCTGCTTGGGTACGATCGGAATGCAATTTATGAAAGGAAGCCGGAGTGGGAGTAGGGAAGGACTTGGTGGATAATGCTTTAGAGACGGTCGTAAGTGCAATATATCATACCCCTTTAACTTATGTAAGCTTGACATCTGCTATACTATTTATATTTATTTATTCCAGTGCATTCGGCTGGGTCTTATTCATTTTTACTTTGATTTTTTTTGTGCCACATCTGATTAAACCGCTCCGAAACAAATGAATGATTTCTCTCCAAAGTCGAAGGGGAACATTATCAATCAAAACAAAAAACAACAACAATAACAACAACAAAACAGAAACCAAACCTTACTAAATTAATCTTCTAACATTTGTAGATGGCAGACCATATATCAACAAAATATCTGATGGTATTATTTCTTAGGGGAATTTTTTTTTTAAATATTCACATTTAGCCTATTCTTATCCTGGTATATGTATTACTGTATTAAATGATTGGGCAGTAGCCAACATGCCCAATGGTTTACTATGACGTGTTTTAAGCTTTGGGTTAACCAGCCAAAAGCATCTGAATTAGGCTCCTCAAACGGGGAATCATTCTGTGTTGTATTGATATCCCATTGATTATGGTATTAAGTATTTAGAGAGACCCCCTGCAGAGAGAGAGAGGTCATGTCACAGCCTATCAGATCGTCTTGAGACTACTTAGAAACCGTCTGAAAAAGAAGAAAGAAACACAGACTATCCCTGGGAAACGGGGACGTCTGGTCACCCTATCCCATTCGTTCTTGGTTAGCCAGAAATTCTTGGTAATTCTTATCTTTAAGCAATTACTGAATTAACCAATCAGAGTATGGCGCATGGCGCATGACATGTTGTCAACAAGAGTTGTTGTTCTGAACCAGAGCACTCCTACTGAAAGTTTAGCTTCAACTTCAGTTGGTTACGTTGGATCCTTTAGATGATTTTTTTTTTTTTCTCTCAACACAAACGTGGAAGTGCCACAACTGTACCATCATGTATAAAGGGAAATAATAAATACTGAATAATAACAGTGAGACTAAATATGGAAGGACGGAAGCCATGGTTGTGAATGTTGACTACAACATTCACCATTGCTGGTTGCTTTTTGTGAGCAGGCCGGGTTCAGCATCCTGAGTGTCAGATGCTATTTGTTCCAGTGGAAGAGATGGCCCCGCGGGTGATGTTTTATTTTGTCTCTGCCAGGACAAAACCTTGCATCTAGCAGACCCCAGACAACCTAAGCTATTAAACCTGACCCTCGGCCACTCAGACAAGCAGTCCAAAGTTCAGTCCAAAGTCCGTGACGGCTAGGTATAAACAGGGCCAGTGGAGTGGGCTCTCTGACCCTGTACACTGGTGAACTTTCAGCAGGGTAAGAGCAGACTGAGCCCTAAGCACGCTTGCATAACACAGCGGGCAGATGGTCTGCACAAGCAGGCTGGGTTAAGAGAGACTAAGTGAGTATTTCAGGGTTTGTTATTATGGCAACCATGCATGGAAGTGCCTGGGAACGCACGCTTCCACATGACTTTGTGTGTTTGCGCGCATGCAGTCCCCATTTGATCATGTGCACGGTAATGCAAGTGCACACGGTGTGTGTGTGTGTGTGTGTGTGTGTGTGTGTGTGTGTGTGTGTGTGTGTGTGTGTGTGTGTGTGTGTGTGCGTGCGTGCGTGCGTGCGTGCGTGCGTGCGTGCGTGCACGCCAATCCCAGAAGAGTTATGTAACCAGTGACTAAAGCCCATCTGTTCGACTCGAAATCAGCTTAAATGGCCCAAAAATAATGTCCAGCACAGCCCTTTAAACACATTCAATGCTCGAAATAGCTCAAAGGAATGAGATGATATCGATATCCTAAATGCAGAGAGATCCTTAAATCGGATGCCATTACACATATAAACAGGCTTTTTAAAATAGGTTATTCATTTCACAATTAGGTATTAAGTAGAGCCTGACCCATACTGGATTTTAGTGGCGGGTGACGATATTAGGGAGTAAATAATTACCAATATCAATTTATCGACCGGCATTCAACATATTCTGTATATATATATATCGGCCGTTATTCAATATATACTGTATGTCCTGGGGGATTTTCTGCTGCTTACCCTGTAGCAATGCTTTGGGCCTACGGACCATCAGGTTCAAATCATGAGGTAAAGGAACCAACCCACTGTATCAGTAGGAGCTACTGACCTTCCCACACAACATGATTTAAAAGAGTTGGGAGCGTTTACCTGGATGTGCTCGGTTAAAGCATTTAGAGGTTCAACCACCACAGAAGAGGGTTAATAAAAGAGGTAATTACAAATATAAATCAAAATGATAGGCCGATATTAGCCGATAAAATCAACCGATATATATTGGTCGGGTCCTAGTATTAAGTGCACATCCAATCCCTCCTAAAGCCCAGTTCAGCTATACATGTAATAAAACCAGTGTGGCCCTGGTGAGGTGTGGTGCCTGGGAAATACTGTAAACACAACGGGATCGCTTTAATGTCCTAGTCGATGAACATTTTACGCGATGTGTGTACACCATCACCCCTGTGCTAATAAAAGCAATGCGCTCATGTCGATCTACCCAGTTGTTACCCATCTGTACTTCCTGGTGTGTACATTACAAAGACGTGGCAGGCCGTCAACACCGTCCCTAAATCACGTTAACGATCCCAGGGCTTCTTACGCTGAAGCCGGCCGCCGTCGGGGTGTCCTCCGTGCCGGCGATCGGCTCCACTAGGGCGGCCCCGTCGCTGAAGGGCTGCAGGAGGCCCAGGCGCAGCATGTGGTGGCACAGCTCTCTGGCCTCTTGCCCCGCGGACACGCCCTCCGCCTGGGGCCGCAGCCGTTCCAGAAGAGTCCGGCCTGCAGGGGGGGGGGGGGGGGGGAGGGGGGGGGCAGAGAGACAGAGGCTTAAGGCTAGGGCTGCTCGATTATGGAAAAAAAAAATCATAATCACGATTATTTTGGTCAGTATTGAAATCTCGATTATTCTTGAGTTTGGAAACATGATGCGTTTATTCATAATTTCTCTCGAACTCGAAAACTTTTTAAATGAGAACTTTGAAATTTCCCCTTAAAAAAATACACAAAATGGTCAAATAGAAAATGAAGTCCAGATATGAATCCAGCTGTTCTGCAATTTCTATAAAAAAAAGAAAAATTGAAAAAATTTGAAAAAAAAATCAAAATAAAAAAATCGTTTCAACTCGATTATATTAGTTTGCTGATCGTTTCACTCTGAAATCGAAATCGCGATCAAAATTCGATTAATCGCCCAGCCCTACTTAAGGCTTCGTTACGGTTCCACGTCGACACCACGCAAGGGGGCCTTACGGACCCATTACGACGTAATGGGTCCACAAGGAGGGTCCGCAAGGACGTAATCATTACGTCCTTGCGGACCCTCCTTGCGTCCACAGCGAGGGCCTGACGTGCGCCTCCCATAACATTTTAACCTTGCGTCGAGGCGACACAACAGCAAGGGCTCTGATTGGTCCGCTTACTAAACCAGACGCAGAACCAAAACAGGTTCATCGAAGCGACTGCGTGGTAATTGCGTTGCGTCAACGTGGAACCATAATTAAGCCTTTAGAGAGACAGACCTCAGAGGGAGAAGGCCCAGAGTGAGGGACCAAAAGAGACCGGGAGAGAGGACACAGTAGGGGGGGGGGGGGGGGGGGGGGGTGGAACTAGAGAGGAGACAGTGATAACATTAAATAACAGACAAACAAACACAAGGGTAGGGGGAAAGAGCAAGGGCAATACATAGGTCGTTACCACCATGAGACAGACAGACAGACAGAGAGACAGACCAGACAGGCAGACAGACAGACCAGACAGACAGACAGACAGACAGACAGACAGACCAGACAGGCAGACAGACAGACCAGACAGGCAGACAGGCAGACAGGCAGACAGACAGACCAGACAGGCAGACAGACAGACAAATCTCTCCTGTCTAACGAGATCTGCTCTTCTGTCTGAAGGGCAGCAAATAGGCTGAACAAACTTGTCTTGTCAAACAAGATCAGTCTCTCCCACCAATCTACCGATGCACATCCAGCATCTCCAGCAAGGGCAAGGTCGGCATCGCCAACATCTAGTGAGGAGGTCATGGCCTACTTAGCACACTAACGGACGCTGTCCTGTATTTATACATTTAGATGGGTTTTTTTTGCAAACAAGATTAAACATGTCAATAGTGCAGTGGCGATTCTAGACCGGTTTTAATGGGGGGGCCGAGATGGGGCCGGCTTTTCTGTTAGAGGGGCGTTGGATCGCGGACGAGCGCTATTGCGGGCGCGATTGTTGACGGGGGGTGGGGTTGGCTCGTTCGGGGGGGGGCCACAGGGGGGGCCGGACTCAGAGTTACGGGGGCACTGGCCCTCCCTGTGGCCCCCCCTAGAACCGCCACTGCAATAGTGAAACACGTGCATTTGACCAAACAAGCGGTAGAGGTTGTTAGTCGAACCCAGATGTTCCTTCCAGAGATGTGATAATGAAACGGCCGCATGTGGAAGAGCTCTCCGGCATTGAAATGTTAAGCAGGGATACAAAACAAGACATGTGCTAATTGCTTTGCCCTGCGGATTGACTAGATACGACTAAAAATACATCAAACACAACATCCTAATTGACACTATCCATTCAGCGATGAGCCACTGCATTGGAGATGCCCACTAAAGAGCACATAGTGAGTGGCCAAGCTAGGCAATTTTTCTAAACAATGACATTGGCTACTTTTCCATTCACCATCGAGGGTGAGAACGCTGCCTCAAAGGTCTGCTCACCTCGGGGGAACCTGCTGAGGGAAAACAAACCATTATAGAATGGAGATAATGGATGCCATTATTGATACCGCCTGCTAGGACCGCCAGTGGAGAGATATGCTATAAATGGTCACGTTTGAGCTGCAGAAAGCAGCAGACATGCAAACAGAAAACAATGCCAGGCCACTGACATCCAAAGAGGTAGACAAACTAATCACACAAAACAATCATATACATATATATATATGAATACAGCTTGATTAAGTGGTATCTTACTAAATGTATGCGTCGTACAATAACACGAGTGCATAAATTCTTGCTAGAATGGTGAATGCGAGCTACTCTCTGGCAGAGTGCAGCTGAACACGACCGGGCTCTAGAGCAGACCGTTCCACTGAGCTATTGTGGGGCAAGACCGCGCTAACCCATTAGCCTGAGTGGAGGACGCCTCGGGTGAAAGAGGATCAGACACTAAAAGCAGTCCGTCCCCAGGCCCTCGGCTGCGTTGATAGTATGACTTTGTGCCACATACTGTAATGGACAGACAAAGACCGCATCCCCCGTAAGGTCAGAGGGAAGAATTGTGAGGGATAATAATTGCTATAATCTCATTGTTGTAATCTTTGTTATAATCTGTGTTAGGGCTTCACAGGGGATATTCTGGGTTTTCTGTCATCCCCGACAGCAGACGACAGCACACGAGGCACTGGTAGAAGCGGGGGGAAACTTCAACTGGGAAATAGCAGGAGCTAGAAATGGAAAAGGTGTTGAGGCAAAAATAGCCCCTCTAACAAGTTTCTGGTACAATTCACTGGGAGAAAGTGTGAAAGACTGAGCCGATGACAATGACTGAGCCAATGACAAAAAAGTGTTGGTTCATGGGGATGTAAGATATGGTGTCAATAAACAGAAACGGGATGAATTCACAATCGTTTGTAGACCAAGACCCACTCATGGCATTGAAACAAAGATTCCACCAAACATTAATTTAAAAAAAAAATACTTCAGCCTCCATTACATTGCTTTTCCAAAAGAAAGCTTTGGTGAAGCACTAGACTTCAAAATAAATAATAGAATGTCCCCAGCTATAGAAGAATAAGCCTAGCACACTACTGGTCTTAGCAGCAAAGCCCCACTATATTTAGAACAGAAATGTCAAATCACTTCTCGCAGTTTCCTTCTAGGGGGGAAAAAGGCACACATGAACACGGCCGCACGCACACGCACACACACACACACACACACACACACACACACACACACACACACACACACACACACACTTAATCAGTGTTTGGAAAATCGTCTTCTCCAGAGTCCTGTGTCACACTCAGTCAGTTTAAGCTTTTTTTCCACTTTCTTGTGGAACACACAGTTGTGTGTGGTGTGACCGGGCCCACGTGCTGAATGGATCAGAGTCACATGAAACATTGAACCGGTTAGTGTCAGTCCAGAGGGTCACTTGGACAACAACAACAAGACTCCAGCGTTGCGTTTGCAATGCAGCACTCAGATAGACCGAGGTAGAAGAAGATGGAGATATCAGAGATCGCATCTGCCCTACAATGGCGTGTGGCTTCAGGAAACCCATTGTGAATTTGGTTTTGTCATGTCGTGTATTTATTTAAACGTCACTTGTTGTCTGTTGGGGGGGGAGGGGAGGGGGGGGGGAGAGAGAATGCTAGAGAGTGGTGAAGAGAGATTGCTAGAAAGAGAGAGAGAGAGAGAGAGAGAGAGAGAGAGAGAGAGAGAGAGAGAGAGAGAGAGAGAGAGAGAGAGAGAGAGAGAGAGAGAGAGAGAGAGAGAGAGAGAGGAAGAGATGTGTGTGCAGGGCATCCCATAGCTGGCTTTGGGCGCTAAGTAATGCTGTCAGCTGCTTTATGAGCACACACACACGCAGACAGTAGGGAGCAGCTGAGCTCCTGACACTCAGCCCAACAGACACGAGGACAGGCCGACATTGTGTTTTCATAAAGGCGGGTCTTTGTTTTCAGACGAAACATCACCGCGCAGACCCTCAAATGCTTTGTCTGCCGTTCCTGTGTCACTGTCACACACACACACACACACACACACACACACACACACACACACACACACACACACACACACACACACACACACACACACACACACACACACACACACACACACACACACACACACACACACACACACACGCTGTCAGAAATTAGAAATCAGCAATTATTTTGTATTATATTATTGGCTCTGACACGGTTTGGTGGATAATTAGGGTTGATTCATTGACATAATAATTTAGACCAGGGGTGTCAAACGTACGGCCCGCGGGCCTAATCCGGCCCGCCAGATAATATCTAATGTCTATCAGAACTGGCCCGCCGGCATATCGCATTTCAGCGTTAACGCGTTGACGCGCGGTAACCCTGGTGCGTCAACTCCGGCAGCCCGTAATCCCGTACCCCCCCCCCCCGTCAACAATTCCGCCCGTGGACCCTGTTATAATGTGATGTCCCCAATTAATGTAAAGCAATTGGCCCGCCGGCATATCGCATTCCAGCGTTAACACGTTGATGCGCGTCTTGGCGCGGTAACCCTGGCACGTCAACTCCGACAGATCGCAACCCAATCCTCCCCCCCCCCGCGCCAACAACTCCGGCCAAGACTTCAATTTTGGCCCACTGTACAGTTTGAGTGTAACACCCCTGATTTAGACTTTCCATCAAAGTTATAACGTAACAATGTCCTCGTGTAATAGGCTCTTTATATTATAACGCAAAAGAGACAGGGGCACATTTTAAGAAATGAAATGCCTCTCTCCACTAGACACGTTACACTCCTACACTCATCGACTCTTATGATTACCATGATTTATTCATTACATTATTGGTTTGAGCGTCGTGCCGACATGATGGAAGTCAATGAAAAACTAAATAGGGAACAGCGGTACAGCAGATCCGGATCCACAACGAGAGGAATGTGTGCAATTGCTTCTGAGCGTGCCACAAGTGGGAAGCGGAAGAACTACGGGACTCACCGGAGAAAACGTCCAGGAAGGACCCCGAGGAACTGGAGCTCTTGTGCGCTCGGCCGTGCGCCCTCTTGGAGCCCAGGGTCCAGTACGCGCCGGCCGGTTGACTTCTCCTGGCCGACCCGTCAACCCCTTCCTGGCCGGACCTCAGCTCGTCCAGATCTCTGGACCAGTCCGCGGCGCCGGCGCTGGGAGGCCCCGCCACGGAGCAGGACCTCTGCCGGCGGGCCCTCAGACTCGGATCGTGTACTACTACTATGGCAGCGTCGTCCTCCGTCCTCCTGGGTACCTGGGGGCTGGTGAAGGGGGAGCTGACCGGCGAGGTGAGCTGCCTGGTGGTGGTCTTGACGTACGACGGGTGGATGGGCGGATAGAGCTTCACCCCCCCGGAGGACGCCAAGGAGGACTTCCGTCTCCGGGCGGCCCCCGGCGGCGGGCTCCCCGGCGACACGGATTGGTGGCTCTTGCGTCGATCCAGAGACAGGTAGTCCCGCCTTCCCGCCGCCGGCTCGTCCTCCTCTTCCCTGGTCAGAGTCAGGTCGAGGCTGCTCGCGCTCTTGGGCGGTCCCACGAGCGCGCCAGTCGAGGGGGCTAAAAGCAAATCGGGAAGGCACGCGTCCACGCGGTGGGACGCCATGATGTCCCCTGGCTCGAGAAACACCGGGCTGAGGTCCTGGGAGTCCTCGGCGCTCTCGAAGGAGGCGTACGCAGTCGTGTCGAGCAAACTGAAAGCGCTGTCTGTCTTTTGAAAGAGGCCGCCACTGATTGTCTCTGCGTCTACAGCCGAAGACGAGCAAGGGCCGCGCTCGCTCGGAGGGCCTGGTTCGGAGGGGTCTCTCGAAAGGGATGGCCTCTGGGCGGTTGGCTCGGTTTCCACTCGACCGATTTGGTCTTCGGCATTTGCGTGACAGGGCAGGGTAGCGGCGGGGTGCGCTTCGACGCGTGGGACGGGTGAAGGGGGAGACGTCGACTCTGTTTCAGAAGCAGCGGGCCCCTTGGTCAGCGGGTTTGGGTTGTCCCCCGTCGTCGGCCCAAAGCGCTGCTGCCTGATGGTCAGCTCGATGTCCGACAGGAGGTCCTCGTGGTCCGCCACCGCCGAGTGGAAACTGTAGAGGTCGGGGTCCGACGCCGAGCTCGTCTCCCTGTCCCCGTCGTCCACCATGGACCCGTTTCTGTCCAGACTGTCGTCTGAGATCGTGCCAATGTCGTCGGTGGACAGACTGCTTTCCAAATTGGCACCAGGGTCTGTTTTATCAACGTCGGACCTGTTGATGTCCAACATGTCCTCCTTGGAGAGGCCCTTCGCCCTGGAGAAGCTCTTTCTGATCCTCATGCTGGAAAACACAGAACCCTTCGACTCTTTCTTCTTGGGGACGTTTTCCGCCCCTGCTCCTTTGCTCGCGGCGCTCAGGGGTGTCTTCGGTTTTTTGTTCACCTCCACCACCTTGCCGTCGGCTCCCCTGTCCCCGTCGCAGGCCGGATCCCCACCGCCGGGACCTCTTCCCCCTGCCTTCTTCTGCTTCGCCTCCTGGTTCCCCATAGTCCTGAGGAGGCGCACGCCTTTGGCAATCAGGCCATGCTGCTGGAAACGAGCCTGGGCAGAGTCGACCCCCTCCTGGGCAGTGACTAACAACGCAGAACCTCTCCTGATGAAGCTCTGCCGCCTACGTCCCGCCGCGGGAGCCTGAGAGGCGGATGATGCTGCTGCTGCTGCTGCTGCTGCTGCTGCCGCTGCTGCCGCCTCTGCCTCTGCCTCTGCCTCTGCCGACGAGAGGTGGAGACTGGCGCCGGCAGTCACCGTCTCCCTACCACTCAGCGCTCCATCTCCCTCCCTCCCCGGCTTAGCCACGCTCGCTCGCTCATCCCTGCTCTCGCGCTGCCCCTCCCGCTTCGGCCGTTCAGCGGTCTTGCATAACGGGCTGCTGGTGGAGCGCGCCAGGCGAGGATGCTGCTGCGGTGGCACCGCCCCCGCCCCCGCCCGGTCGCCGCCGGCGGGCTCGGACCACTGCTGCTGTCGGGACGAATCCTGCTCTGGGATGTGTGGCTGCCGCGGCGCGGGGAGCAGCTGCGCGGAGTGCTGCTGCCTGTGGAGGAGGTTGGACACACTGCTCTTTCTCCTGCCTCTGAACGTGGTGCTGAAGAAGCTCTCCTTGAGGAAGGGCACCTGCGTCTCCACCGTCTTGATGCTCTGCATGATGTCCTGCGGTCTCTCTCTCTCTCGGGGTTCACTGGACAGGCTATAATTAGTGGGAGGGTAATGGGGAAGGCATTGATTACCGGTTTGTTTATACTTTGACCTGATAAAAAGGGGAGAGCAGAGAAGAGGGGAGGATACAGACTCATTAAAAATACATTGGTTTTCCGGGATTTGATATGGCATTTAGTATTCTGTTTAGCTTTCCCTTTTTTTTTTTACTGATTAAATGACAAGCTATGCCTATTTGTCAACTAAACATAACAAATATCTGGTACTCTGTGCTTGTGTGTGCGTGTGACATGCGGTAGTCTCTCAATTTTTCTCTCTGTCTTTAATGACTTTTCATTGGTGGCCTAAACAAGTTAAAGTTAAAAAACAAAGTTTACCCTGATTGTTTAAGGTCTAAAAAAGCTAATGTACCCTTGAGGTTCACTATTGTACTACTTGGTGCAATGTGGACGAGACATTTGCAAAGCCATCTACTAATGACATCACACTTGGGAGTGTCAAACCAGATGTTTGATAGATAGATAGATATATCGGACAATTACTACTATCAAAAGGTTTGCATAACCTCCTAAAGGCTGGTAATGGTTCAACGGTCAGTCACCTACTCATTAGGCTTTGATGACCTTTGTGTAAATGCGTGGTCAGGTTCTCCTTTAAAACGTACCCACTGTAAAAAGTTGGTCAAATGTAGCTATGACTTTATTGATTATTGAGCTTTCTTTTCATTGAGGTGAACGGTGTCCAGCCACAGTTCACTGGTCTACACGTCACTCCTGAAGACACCTTTTCATTAATAAACCCTTTTCACAGGAAAAACACAGGGGTAGCTCATAATGGTTCTGCCCCAGGGTTCCAGGGGACTAGACTAAACACAACACACTGACCGGGGTCCCAGGGGCTAGACTAAACACAACACACTGACCAGGGTTCCAGGGGCTAGACTAAACACAACACACTGACCAGGGTTCCAGGGGCTAGACTAAACAACACACTGGCCACGGACCCTCTTCTCTGACCCCGGTCATGGCACTGCGAACAGGTGTAGCCCCGAGACCGTGGTCGTTTTACACACCTGAATTCCGAAGATATGGTCCAGTTCAGAAGTTAATTTGTTGTGTTTTTCATTTGGTTCGGTGTGCGTTCACACCAGACTTTGCCCAGCGAACCAAATAAAACGATAGAGACATGTCACGCTGTTGAACGAGTTGCTCGTCTAATGGAAATTAAATCCCAGGGAAACTCACAACGTTCCCTGCTGCGGACAACAATAATAATGCAGCAGTAGCAACAACGTTGTGCGCTGTTGGATTCTTTCGTCTTGCTTTTAATGGTGTTCCTAAAAACCTTTTGGGTGTGATCCGCGCCCAATACGGGAAGCGAACCAAGAATGTGCGCAACATCGAGTGAAGTTGGGCAATGAGACGGTTAAAGTAAGGCGACCAGATTTCTGAAATTAAAATCGTGGACATTTGAGGTTTGGCAGTCATAAATCAACTTCATATTTGATTGTTTGTGAAATAAAAAAAAAGTAAATGAAACAAAGACATACTGACATTAAGCCTATTTAATTATTATCAAGGTAGGCCTATATGTTGTATTGTGGTAAATGATTGGGCAATAGCCTACATTCCCTGTGGTTTACTATGATGAGTTTTAAGCTTTAGTAAACCAGACCAAAAATAATCCAATGTAGCTACTCCACTGAATATTTCTATATTGTATTTGATATTTGATTTGTCTATTGTTTATGATCGGCCATGCCTGCTTATATAGTCGATACAGACCCCCCACAAACGTTTTGCCATTTAAAAACGTATGCATATATATTTGTAATCCTTTTTAAAAAACGGGGACATTACCCGGGACAGGCCAACCCTACAGGTTAAAACCGTGCAGCGTCTCTGTGGTGGAAGTACACACGTGATATTTTCGAATCAATTATGTAAATTGGTTAGATGATGCAGCACGTCTCAGGGTTCCCCCTCCCACACACACACACACGGTTGATCAATGTCAGATGAAAGTTCAAATTAATTTCAAGCGACCTGACCCGCGTCGGACCAATCACAACCATTAATCAAAAAGGGGCGGGTTTAACAGAGTAGATGAGAAGCGCCCAATGGGGGCGCCGTTGAGGCCTCTTCATAATCAACCATGATGGCTGCTGATGATGTGTCACATGTTTCGTGGCTGTGATTGGTTGTAGGTCAATCCAATTGCCTCCAGAGGCATTTTGGTCTGCGCCCGTTGATAACGGCCCTCGGGAATAGAAAACTATGAATGCATTTGCGAATTGGTCCAGTGATGTCAGGCTAATATCAAAAAGGAATTGAAGAAAGAGATGCAGCTGTCTTTATTTATCAAAGGGTCTATGCTACAAATATAATACGCTATGACAATTATGAATTTTAGCTGATGTATAGCCATCACAGAATATATGTTATGTTGATAGTTATATAGCCCATATATATGTATATATAAACACGTGTGTGTGTGTGTGTGTGTGTGTGTGTGTGTGTATATATGCATTTTAATTTTGGCTTTAACCATACAATCTCCTCAACTGGAAACTTAAATCCCACATTCTTAGTAACATTTTCTTTGAAAACGTTCCTTGTTGAGTAGTTATTTTATTATTTTTTTGTGGGTTCGCTAATACTGACTTCCAACACTCGATTTGTCTGGATTAAGGCATGAATGTAGACCAACCACGTATTTATAAAATACCCCATCCCATTTTCCACGAGATTTTTATAATTCAACAAGTGATTGTATTCAATTATATAAATTACATTACAAACCTTATGAAAACATGAAACATATGAAAGGTCAGGTAAATAAACAGTTCTTTGAACATTAAAAAAAAGTTTAAAAACTGTATACCATTACATACCAACACTTTCAAAGATTATTAAAGAAGCCTCAAATGAAATAATCAGAAGAATAAAACACCATACAACTACAATCATTATGAGACATTCCGCAAGATTTATCCCCCACATCTAAAATATAAAAGTAAGTAAAAGCACAGCATGACTTGCCTTCATAGCAGATTCTCTTCTGCTGGTATTTTCTCAGCGTTGACCAAAAAATGAAGACAAGACAAACAAGTGTTTGTTGTCCCCTGAGGTCTCCTCTGCTCAGCAAACGGTCACATGAAACTGGGTAGCTCCCATCACGTGGTCGTCCAGACTGGGAGGATCTTATCAGAAGCTTAGGTAAGCTACTGTATGTCATACGACATCTCACACAACGTCCTGAGGTTCATGATTATAGCAGGAGGAGATACATGCGACTTACTTGACATCAAGTGAGTCAAATAATTACTTAAAAGTGAAATTACTGTACTCACTCACGTGTCACATTCTGAGTGTGTGTGCTGTAAATACATGCCATGATACATAAGAGATGGTAATTGATAAATACAATAGATTGGTGTTTAAAACAGTGTTGACGTCATATAAGACAAGGAAGGATATGTTTTTGTTTTGTCAATAAATCACTTGTTTATTGACTCATATTAACTGCATACTTGAAATGTAACAAATACAAAAAAACTTTTTTTCTGTGTTCATTAATTTAGGTAGTTTACATGGCCAATGTTTAAAAGAACAAAACTTGAATATTGATGAAGAATGCATTATAACACTTAAGTACATTGCATGGAGAAACAGCAAAAATATCCATACGTTTACAGACACTAATCATCATTTCTTATCATTTCAATGCACACTCCTTCTTGCACTCAGTACTAACAAAGTCCACGATGATACATTACCATACCAACTGCAGCCCTTCCTCTGTATCCTAATTCCTACAATCCTGAATTGTTTTTCTATACCACCCCTGTGTACAATATGAATAGATTGGAAAAATAACAACATGCTGCTAAAGGTAAAAAATGAAAACAAAAAATTTATAGTCAAAATCAAACTTTTACTTGAATGTTGTGCAGTAAAATAAAGTAGAGCAGTTACGTTAATTGGCAACTTTATGTGTAGCTTGTGACTGCTGTTCATAAGCCCCATTCATAAGCAAATAAACAAAAGCCAGGCAATACAAACTCAAAGAGAAATGGGAAATCAGTTAATTGGCAATACATCTTAATTCATATATTTGAGAAGGAAAGACCCCCAAGTAGTGGTTAAATAATTAGAATAAATTCGATCTATAATTAAATAATCATAGTTTCCAAAGAGAACCTGGACATATCACCCGTCGCGTGATATCAGTAACACAATATTTATTTATAATGCCAAGTAGATATAGTAAATCTTGAAATTAAAAATTACATTCTGTCCACAAGGAACTTATGAGGTGTGTAATTTAATAATCTGGAAATTTGGAAGTTTGTTGCGCATTTTTGGTTTGCAGATGTACTGGTCTCTGCATGGTACTTTTCATACGCCACTAGAGGGCGCTATTGCTCTACCTACTAAAGAGGGGACTGATGTATTTTTATTTATTTATAGGGGAATTTTGTGAACAATCGATTAATAAATCATGTTGCCATAAAATTATGCGTTTGCTTGTACAACTATTGTGTCACAATATCCTAATGTACACACACAGCATATCACCATCATCATTGTATACGTTTTACTTAAAAACATAAAAACCCCAATCACATGAAACAAAACCGCGCTACTTGATGCACTTATTATTGTCTCCACCAAGTCAATCACGACACTCACATTAAACAGCACAGTAGCGGCTCTTTGACTGTGGTGCCACACAATATATTCACTATTCTGGTCAGCAGAACACTGGCTCGAAAACCTAGATCCGATTGATTGATTACACAAAAATAACGGATCTCTGTCAACTTGAAAATAAAAACACAGTTTCATAACCATCGGTATTCCATAAAACACAAGAAAACTATATTAAGGTAGAAAGGCAATGTACAGAACAGAGTTGAATACAAACATCCACCAACCACATTTGAAAGTCAAATGTACAATGGACTGACTATTGACCATGAATCCTCCCTTTGCCATGAATGACATCGGATGAACGTTTATATCTCCAAACGACTCTGCCCTCCGTAGATCTATTGTCATAACTACAAGAGAGGAAATGGTAAAAATGTGTCTCCCTTTTCTCAAAAAGGTGCAATTTCCCTAGGTTTCAATTGCACTTCAATATTTCTTCTGCGATGCGTCTAAAAGCCCTTTTCCATCATTTTCAATTCAGTCCATTCTTTCAAGCTGCACTTGTGTAGAATTGTAAGACCCCGCCCCCCCCCCCCCCCCCCCCCCCCTCCCCTCACACACACACACACACACACACACACACACACACATACACCACACCCAACCCTCCATCTGTGGAACTCACCTTTAATAAAAACCCCATAGAGCCCATCCCAGCATGAACATTCAGCTGCATACGTCAACCCAGGGGCCCCACCAACGGGGCTTTTACTCTGAAAAGAGCAGCCCTGGGAGAACCACAGGGGGGAGGACCCCGTGGAGAAACCGTGAGCGGTGAAGCTGCACAGAAAACAAACAATAACCGCATCACGCCTTTTTTTGTTGTTGTTATTGTCTTCTTCAAGCTTCCTCTCCCACTGGTCCATTGGTCCATTATCACCTACATTCAACGAAACGCCGAGGCGCCACCACGCGCGCCCCCCCCCCCCCCCCCTCTCCCTTTTACGTGGAGTCCCGCGGGATCTTCCTGTGGAACACCACCGACTGCCTCTGCTGGAACTGCTGCTTCCGGCGCTTCTTCTTGTCCCAGCGGCAGAGCAGGATCATCTTGAAGGTGGTGCGGAAGGTCTTGTTGCACAGCGCGTAGCACATGGGGTTGACGGTGCTGTTGACGTAGCACAGCCAGTAGCCCACCGCCCAGAGCGGCGGCGGGATGCACGTGTCGCAGAAGGCGTGCACCAGCACCATGATGTTGTACGGTGTCCACGTGACGATGAAGGCGAAGAGGATGGCGCTGAGCGTCTGCGCCGCCTTCTTCTCCTTCACCAGGGACATGCGCTTGCGCTTGGTGATCTGAGTCCGGGCGCGGGAGGCAAAGCGCTTGGCCAGAGCCGCCTCCTTGAAGGTGATGGGCGCCGACGGGGACTTGATGAGGGCCGTGCCCGCGGCAACGCCGTCGTCGTCGACGACGGACGCCGTGGGGTGGCCGGCGAAGGAACTGGCTTTGGCGGCCGTCTGGACCGAAGGCATGTGTGACTGCGGCTTGTGCGAGGGGGCGTAACACGACGGGGCGTAGCTGTTGTTGGCTCCGGCCGGGGTGCCGGCGGCCGTGGAGTTGGCGGTGGAGTTGGCGGTGGAGTTGGCGGCGGAGGCGGCGGTGATGGTGGTGGTGGTGCTGGCGCTGCCCGGCGAGAGCCCGCCGTGCCGGCCGGCCTCCCCGCCCCTCAGCGCGTCCTCCTCGGAGGCCTCGTCCAGGTCCTCGCACGACGTCAGCTGCGAGTTGACGATGGCCTTCAGGCCGGGGATGTTGAGCACGATGGAGAAGATGGCGTGGCCCTTGGGGATCATCTCGCGGCCGCCGCCGCCGCCGCAGTCCTCGTCGTCCGAGGAGCCCGAGTGCTCCGCCGACGCCGCCGCCTCGTTGTTGTTCCAGCTGTCGCTGCTACTCTGGTCCGGGTCGCCCTCGCCGGCGCAGCGGCTGCTGCTGCTGCTGGGCCTGCCGGGCCGCAGCGCCGACGACCAGCAGTTCAGGCCGCCGGCCAGAGCACGGCAGCAGCTCTTCTTCTGTGACGAAGAGCGGGTCAGCTCGTAGCTGCTGCAGCTCCTGGAGCTCCCCGTCGGACGCTGGATGAAGCGTGACCTCCTTTCCCTGCCGCTGCTCCGGGTAACACCACTGCCACCGCCGCCGCCACCACTACTAGCAGCAGCAGCACCCCCTCCTCCTCCTCCTCCTCCTCCTCCACCTCCTCCTCCTCCTCCTCCCGATTGTCCCCGACTCCCGGAGCCCATGAGGCCGGCCAGCTCCCGGGAGCGGTTCTGGGTCTCCAGGTAGATCCTCCAGTACAGCACGCTCATGATGGTGACGGGCAGGTAAAAGGCCGCCACCGCCGTGCAGAAGGTGATGACGGGCTCCGAGAAGAACTGAATGTAGCACTCGTTGGCCGGCACCGTCCGCTCCCCGACAAAGTACTGCCACAGCAGGATGGCCGGCGCCCAGAGCACCAGCGACACGAACCAGGCCATGCCGATCATCAGCACGGCCCGCTTGGTGGTGCGCTTGGCCCGGTAGGTCAGCGGCCGCGTCACGGAGAAGTAGCGGTCGAAGCTGATGACCAGCAGGTTCATGACCGAGGCGTTGCTGGCCACGTAGTCGATGGCCAGCCACAGGTCGCACGCCCAGTTGCCCATGGACCACTCGCCCATCACCAGGTACGCCGTGTACAGGTTCATGGAGATGACGCCGATGATGAGGTCGGCCACCGCCAGGCTGAGCAGGAAGTAGTTGTTGACCGTCTTCAGCTGCCGGTTGACCTTGAAGGAGAGCACCACCAGCACGTTGCCGATGATGGTGACCAGCGACAGCAGGCTGGTGAGCAGCACGATGAACGCCACCTGCCACGCCGGGTAGCCCGGGAAGGGCGCGTAGCCGCCGCCGCCGCCGCCGGCCGCCGCCGCCGTGCGGTTGGGGTCGTCGGAGGAGCTCGTGAGGTTGTAGAGGTCCCCGCGGAAGGAGGCGTTGTCATCCAGGGCGGCCAGGGCGGGGAGCAGGGGCCAGGGGCCTCCGCTTTCTCCTCTTTGGTGCAAAGCATTGGATTCTGGGTAGGCACCGCCGCCAGGGTGAGCTGTGATGAGAGTCAGGAAAATGCCAGGGTCTGTGCTGTTGGAGCTCATGGTTAGGTCCTGGCATATTCTGTGGGGAGAGAGAGAGAGAGAGAGACAGAGGTGGTGAGGGAGAGAGAGAGAGAGAGAGATGGTGTGAGAGAGAGAGACAGGGATGCAGACAAAGAGAGATAATGAGAGAGAGAGAGATTATGAGAGAGCGGTAATGAGAGATTATGAGAGAGAGACAGAGAGAGAGAGAGAGAGAGAGAGAGAAGAGAGGGGAGAGAGAATGAGAGAGAGAGAGAGAGAGAGAGAGAGAGAGAGAGAGAGAGAGAGAGAGAGAGAGAGAGAGAGAGAGAGGGGGGGGGGGGGGGTAACAGGGTGAAAAAGAGCAACAATGAAAAATTGACTGAATAAACACAATGTATGAATAGTCACAATGTAATCTTACAGTTGAACTGTTTCGACTAATCACATAACGCATTTGATTGGCGAATTGGATTTTTTGGCTTTCATTCCCTTGTAATCAGATTAACACTAAACCATTATGGGATGAACTACCCGGCAGGAACAAATGGGGAAATGTAGCGGAATATCAACTATTAAAACAGCGTGACTAAAACAGAAATGATCAGGAACTTTAAATCGTACACTCTGTCTGTAATGCTAAAAGTTGATGTGCTCCTGATTATTCCTAGCCTGGGTATACCCATAGCTGCCTTGCGTGCAAATTCATTTCACTCTGCTGGCAGCCTGGATTCCATGGATTTGATTCCCCCTCAGCGATGGAACCAATCACAGAACTGGGGGGGGGGGACAGCAAGACGATGATGACGTCTATGCGACACACCAACGCTTTGTTTATATCTATGGATCCCCAACACGGCAGCAGACGAGAAGTAACCTTTTGATGCAGCCTTAGATAGTGTTCTCAGTAGTTTAGAACGCAAGTTTATTTTGAATTTTATTTTTATTGGCTATGAGCTACGTACAGACGCATTTGATAGACAATCGTAGTGCCCAATAAACGGCTCTGGGCATTCGTAGACCACGCCTCAAATGCAAGAAAATGAATGTATGGTTCCCAGACTAAATCTTCTTGAGATTTGGTCTGGGCGTTAGCCAGGCTAGATTATTCCACCATCTGATGAAGTTGGTGGATGTTGAAGATGTAGTGCAGTTGAATCACATCCATTCAAACACCACTGACATGGTTATGAATATTTTTTTATAATGTGGGGATGATCAAATCGCTGTACACGTACAGGGGCACCACTCTCCTTGCGCTCTCCTTGCACCAGGCGTTATAAAGCCGGCTGTTTCCTGCGTCTTCCTGCTTGTTGTTGTTGCCCCTGTAGGTGTACCACGGCAATCGCCCAATTCTTAAATCCATTAAATCCATTCTTAAATCCCCCGCTGCCGGCCGGCTTTTTGACATTTCCACGGCGGGTTGTATCACAAAGACAATTTCATTGGACAGAGTCCAAGTAGCGGCGTACTAGTGTATTTGCATAAGCGCGATCTGATTGGCCGACGGACCCGTCGCTTCCCGAAAAGTTAAACGTTTCTCAACTTTTGACGCAGGCCACGGAGCCGACTTGACGGACGGACCCACAATGCATTTCGAGGGCGCCCCATGCAAAGTCAATGAGATGCGTCCTTTGACGGAGGTAGTGTGCAAGAGGCGTAATAGCAGCTCCCTGACTGTGCACATGTGCACAGGCTGTCACAGTCTATTATTTATTTATATTTTCCCCCGAAATCCAGTCTGCTATCCTCTGTTTCACCATCACTTTCTCCTCTGCTGTGCTCCTCGGTTATAAAATCAAAGTCAAGTTTGAATTTGCAGTTTTAAGGCTGAAGATCGGCTTGAATCGGGAGCGCAACAGAGGAATTAATTTCCGCTCTGCATTAAAGGACCACCGTGCATAGTTTGTATTCAAACATAGTCAACGTTAAGCATCTAAGTGTCTTCTTTTTTGATGATTTGGCTTTTCTATTCTTTGATGTTTAAATGAAAGTAATGCAATGCACGTGTCAGGATCCTGAATCCTAATGACTAGGAAAATTCGTAGCTACTCATTAGAGCTTTTTGAGCTTTTTGTCGAGGGATGTGCAAGCACAAGGGAGGAGGGGACAGAGAGGAAGACAGAGAGAGGGAGAGAGCTGACTAGGGCGGTAGGCGAGGAGCTTGAGATCAGGGGGCATATGTAGATTGAAGATGATGGCTCGCTAATTGCAAGGAGGAAACAATCTTGTTCTCTAATTCTAGCCTGTCCAAAAAAGCCCTCGCTTCATTCACTCTTGAATAATGGTAATGGTTTTGTTTTTATTTGTTGAGTCAAAAGTTCACTAGGTGAGAAACAGGTCCAAGGAGAACCATTTTTTTGAGTCATCTGGTATTTCAAATACCAAACATAATCAGGA
>NW_028179463.1:0-12000 GCF_964030765.1 Micromesistius poutassou | reverse complement strand
ATCACTATCACAACACTATCAACTATCAACTATCACTTATCAATCAACTATCACTATCAATTATCAACTATCACTATCACTATCACTTATCAACTATCACTATCAACTATCAACTATCACTATCACTATCAATATCAACTATCAACTATCAACTATCACTATCAACTATCAACTATCAACTATCAACTATCAACTATCAACTATCACTATCAATTATCAACTATCAATATCAATTATCAATTATCAACTATCAACTATCAATTATCAACTATCAACTATCAACTATCAACTATCAACTATCAACTATCAACTATCAACTATCAACTATCAACTATCAACTATCAACTATCACTTATCAACTATCAACTATCAACTATCAACTATCACTTATCAACTATCAACTATCAACTATCAACTATCACTTATCAACTATCAGTTATAAATTATCAACTATCAACTATCACCTATCACCTATCAACTATCACCTATCAACTATCAACTATCAACTATCACTTATCAACTATCAACTATCAACTATCACTTATCAACTATCAACTATCACTTATCAACTATCAGTTATAAATTATCAACTATCACTTATCAACTATCAACTATCAACTATCACTTATCACTTATCAACTATCAACTATCAACTATCAACTATCACTTATCAACTATCAACTATCAACTATCACTTATCAACTATCAACTATCAACTATCACTTATCAACTATCAGTTATAAATTATCAACTATCACTTATCAACTATCAACTATCAACTATCACTTATCACTTATCAACTATCAACTATCAACTATCACTTATTACTTATCAACTATCAACTATCAACTATCAACTATCAACTATCACTTATCAATTATCAACTATCACTTATCAACTATCACTTATCAACTATCAACTATCAACTATCAACTATCAACTATCAACTATCACTTATCAACTATCAACTATCAACTATCAACTATCAACTATCACTTATCAATTATCAACTATCACTTATCACTTATCACTTATCACTTATCACTTATCAACTATCAACTATCAACTATCAACTATTACTTATCAACTATCAACTATCACTTATCACTTATCAACTATCAACTATCAACTATCAACTATCAACTATCACTTATCAACTATCACTTATCAACTATCACTTATCAACTATCAACTATCAACTATCAACTATCAATTATCAATTATCAATTATCAACTATCAACTATCAACTATCAACTATCACTTATAAATTATCAACTATCAACTATCAACTATCAACTATCGCTTATCAACTATCAACTATCACTAATCAACTATCAACTATCACTTATCAACTATCAACTATCAACTATCACTTATCAACTATCAACTATCAACTATCACTTATCAACTATCAACTATCAACTATCAACTATCAACTATCACTTATCAACTATCAACTATCAACTATCAACTATCAACTATCACTTATCAACTATCAACTATCAACTATCAATTATCAATTATCAACTATCAACTATCAACTATCAACTATCACTTATCAACTATCAACTATCAACTATCAACTATCACTTATCAACTATCAACTATCAACTATCACTTATCAACTATCACTTATCAACTATCAACTATCACTTATCAACTATCAACTATCAACTATCAACTATCACTTCTCACTTATCAACTATCACTTATCAACTATCACTTATCAACTATCAACTATCAACTATCAACTATCAACTATCACTTATCAACTATCAACTATCAACTATCAACTATCAACTATCAACTAGCACTTATCAACTATCAACTATCACTTATCAACTATCAACTATCAACTATCAACTAATCAACTATCAACTATCAACTATCACTTATCACTTATCACTTATCACTTATCAATTATCAATTATCAACTATCAACTATCAACTATCAACTATCAACTATCAACTATCACTTATCAACTATCAACTATCAACTATCAACTATCACTATCAACTATCAACTATCAACTATCAACTATCAACTATCAACTATCACTTATCAACTATCAACTATCAACTATCAACTATCAACTATCAACTATCAACTATCAACTATCAACTATCACTTATCAACTATCAACTATCAACTATCAACTATCACTTATCAACTATCACTTATCAACTATCAACTATCAACTATCACTTATCAACTATCAACTATCAACTATCAACTATCACTTATCAACTATCAACTATCAACTATCAACTATCAATTATCAACTATCAACTAGCACTTATCAACTATCAACTTATCACTTATCAACTATCAACTATCAACTATCACTTATCAACTATCAACTATCAACTATCAACTATCAACTATCACTTATCAATTATCAACTATCACTTATCACTTATCAACTATCAACTATCAACTATCACTTATCAACTATCACTTATCAACTATCAACTATCAACTATCAACTATCACTTATCAACTATCAACTATCAACTATCAACTATCACTTATCAACTATCAACTATCAACTATCAACTATCACTTATCAACTATCAACTATCAACTATCAACTATCACTTATCAACTATCAGTTATAAATTATCAACTATCAACTATCACTTATCAACTATCAACTATCAACTATCAACTATCAACTATCACTTATCAACCTTTCAACTATCAACTATCAACTATCAACTATCACTTATCAACTATCAACTATCAACTATCACTTATCAACTATCAGTTATAAATTATCAACTATCAACTATCACTTATCAACTATCAACTATCAACTATCAACTATCAACTATCAACTATCAACTATCAACTATCAACTATCACTTATCAACTATCAACTATCAACTATCAACTATCAACTATTACTTATCAACTATCAACTATCACTTATCAACTATCAACTATCAACTATCAACTATCAACTATCACTTATCAACCTTTCAACTATCAACTATCAACTATCAACTATCAACTATCAACTATCACTTATCAACTATCAACTATCAACTATCAACTATCACTTATCAACTATCAACTATCAACTATCAACTATCAACTATCAACTATCAACTATCACTTATCAACTATCAACTATCAACTATCAACTATCAACTATCACTATCAACTATCAACTATCAACTATCAACTATCACTTATCAACTATCAACTATCAACTATCAACTATCAACTATCACTTATCAACTATCAACTATCAACTATCAACTATCACTTATCAACTATCACTTATCAACTATCAACTATCAACTATCAACTATCAACTATCACTTATCAACTATCAACTATCAACTATCAACTATCAACTATCACTTATCAACTATCAACTATCAACTATCAATTATCAACTATCAACTAGCACTTATCAACTATCAACTTATCACTTATCAACTATCAACTATCAACTATCACTTATCAACTATCAACTATCAACTATCAACTATCACTTATCAATTATCAACTATCAACTATCACTTATCACTTATCACTTATCAACTATCAACTATCAACTATCACTTATCAACTATCACTTATCAACTATCAACTATCAACTATCAACTATCAACTATCACTTATCAACTATCAGTTATAAATTATCAACTATCAACTATCAACTATCACTTATCAACTATCAACTATCAACTATCACTTATCAACTATCAACTATCAACTATCAACTATCAACTATCACTTATCAACCTTTCAACTATCAACTATCAACTATCAACTATCACTTATCAACTATCAACTATCAACTATCACTTATCAACTATCAGTTATAAATTATCAACTATCAACTATCAACTATCAACTATCACTTATCAACTATCAACTATCAACTATCAACTATCAACTATCAACTATCACTTATCAACTATCAACTATCAACTATCAACTATCAACTATCAACTATTACTTATCAACTATCAACTATCAACTATCACTTATCAATTATCAACTATCACTTATCAACTATCACTTATCAACTATCAACTATCAACTATCACTTATCAACTATCACTTATCAACTATCAACTATCAACTATCAACTATCAATTATCAACTATCAACTATCAACTATCACTTATCAACTATCAACTATCAAGTATCAACTATCAACTATCAACTATCAACTATCACTTATCAATTATCAACTATCACTTATCACTTATCACTTATCAACTATCAACTATCAACTATCAACTATCAACTATCACTTATCAACTATCAACTATCAACTATCAACTATTACTTATCAACTATCAACTATCAACTATCACTTATCAATTATCAACTATCACTTATCAACTATCACTTATCAACTATCAACTATCAACTATCAACTATCACTTATCACTTATCAACTATCAACTATCAACTATCAACTATCAACTATCACTTATCAACTATCAACTATCAACTATCAACTATCAACTATCAACTATCAACTATCAATTATCAATTATCAATTATCAATTATCAACTATCAACTATCAACTATCAATTATCAATTATCAATTATCAATTATCAATTATCAACTATCAACTATCAACTATCACTTATCAACTATCAACTATCAACTATCACTTATCAACTATCAACTATCAACTATCAACTATCAACTATCACTTATCAACTATCAACTATCAACTATCAACTATCAACTATCACTTATCAACTATCAACTATCAACTATCAATTATCAATTATCAACTATCAACTAGCACTTATCAATTATCAACTATCAACTATCAACTATCAACTATCACTTATCAACTATCAACTATCAACTATCAACTATCACTTATCAACTATCAACTATCAACTATCACTTATCAACTATCACTTATCAACTATCAACTATCACTTATCAACTATCAACTATCAACTATCAACTATCACTTCTCACTTATCAACTATCACTTATCAACTATCACTTATCAACTATCAACTATCAACTATCAACTATCAACTATCACTTATCAACTATCAACTATCAACTATCAACTATCAACTATCAACTAGCACTTATCAACTATCAACTATCACTTATCAACTATCAACTATCAACTATCAACTATCAACTAATCAACTATCAACTATCAACTATCAACTATCACTTATCACTTATCACTTATCACTTATCAATTATCAATTATCAATTATCAACTATCAACTATCAACTATCAACTATCAACTATCACTTATCAACTATCAACTATCAACTATCAACTATCAACTATCAACTATCAACTATCAACTATCAACTATCACTATCAACTATCAACTATCAACTATCAACTATCAACTATCAACTATCACTTATCAACTATCAACTATCAACTATCAACTATCAACTATCAACTATCAACTATCAACTATCACTTATCAACTATCAACTATCAACTATCAACTATCACTTATCAACTATCACTTATCAACTATCAACTATCAACTATCACTTATCAACTATCAACTATCAACTATCAACTATCACTTATCAACTATCAACTATCAACTATCAACTATCAATTATCAACTATCAACTAGCACTTATCAACTATCAACTTATCACTTATCAACTATCAACTATCAACTATCACTTATCAACTATCAACTATCAACTATCAACTATCAACTATCAACTATCACTTATCAATTATCAACTATCACTTATCACTTATCAACTATCAACTATCAACTATCACTTATCAACTATCACTTATCAACTATCAACTATCAACTATCAACTATCACTTATCAACTATCAACTATCAACTATCAACTATCACTTATCAACTATCAACTATCAACTATCAACTATCACTTATCAACTATCAACTATCAACTATCAACTATCACTTATCAACTATCAGTTATAAATTATCAACTATCAACTATCACTTATCAACTATCAACTATCAACTATCAACTATCAACTATCACTTATCAACCTTTCAACTATCAACTATCAACTATCAACTATCACTTATCAACTATCAACTATCAACTATCACTTATCAACTATCAGTTATAAATTATCAACTATCAACTATCACTTATCAACTATCAACTATCAACTATCAACTATCACTTATCAACTATCAACTATCAACTATCAACTATCAACTATCAACTATCAACTATCACTTATCAACTATCAACTATCAACTATCAACTATCAACTATCAACTATTACTTATCAACTATCAACTATCACTTATCAACTATCAACTATCAACTATCAACTATCAACTATCAACTATCACTTATCAACCTTTCAACTATCAACTATCAACTATCAACTATCACTTATCAACTATCAACTATCAACTATCAACTATCACTTATCAACTATCAACTATCAACTATCAACTATCAACTATCAACTATCAACTATCACTTATCAACTATCAACTATCAACTATCAACTATCAACTATCACTATCAACTATCAACTATCAACTATCACTTATCAACTATCAACTATCAACTATCAACTATCAACTATCACTTATCAACTATCAACTATCAACTATCAACTATCACTTATCAACTATCACTTATCAACTATCAACTATCAACTATCAACTATCAACTATCACTTATCAACTATCAACTATCAACTATCAACTATCAACTATCACTTATCAACTATCAACTATCAACTATCAATTATCAACTATCAACTAGCACTTATCAACTATCAACTTATCACTTATCAACTATCAACTATCAACTATCACTTATCAACTATCAACTATCAACTATCAACTATCACTTATCAATTATCAACTATCAACTATCACTTATCACTTATCACTTATCAACTATCAACTATCAACTATCACTTATCAACTATCACTTATCAACTATCAACTATCAACTATCACTTATCAACTATCAACTATCAACTATCAACTATCACTTATCAACTATCAACTATCAACTATCAACTATCAACTATCACTTATCAACTATCAACTATCAACTATCAACTATCACTTATCAACTATCAGTTATAAATTATCAACTATCAACTATCAACTATCACTTATCAACTATCAACTATCAACTATCACTTATCAACTATCAACTATCAACTATCAACTATCAACTATCACTTATCAACCTTTCAACTATCAACTATCAACTATCAACTATCACTTATCAACTATCAACTATCAACTATCACTTATCAACTATCAGTTATAAATTATCAACTATCAACTATCAACTATCAACTATCACTTATCAACTATCAACTATCAACTATCAACTATCACTTATCAACTATCAACTATCAACTATCAACTATCAACTATCAACTATTACTTATCAACTATCAACTATCAACTATCACTTATCAATTATCAACTATCACTTATCAACTATCACTTATCAACTATCAACTATCAACTATCACTTATCAACTATCACTTATCAACTATCAACTATCAACTATCAACTATCAATTATCAACTATCAACTATCAACTATCACTTATCAACTATCAACTATCAAGTATCAACTATCAACTATCAACTATCAACTATCAACTATCACTTATCAATTATCAACTATCACTTATCACTTATCACTTATCAACTATCAACTATCAACTATCAACTATCAACTATCACTTATCAACTATCAACTATCAACTATCAACTATTACTTATCAACTATCAACTATCAACTATCACTTATCAATTATCAACTATCACTTATCAACTATCACTTATCAACTATCAACTATCAACTATCACTTATCACTTATCAACTATCAACTATCAACTATCAACTATCACTTATCAACTATCAACTATCAACTATCAACTATCAACTATCAACTATCAACTATCAGTTATCAATTATCAATTATCAATTATCAATTATCAACTATCAACTATCAATTATCAATTATCAATTATCAATTATCAACTATCAACTATCAACTATCAACTATCAACTATCAACTATCAACTATCAACTATCAACTATCAACTATCACTTATCAACTATCAACTATCAACTATCAACTATCACTTATCAACTATCAACTATCAACTATCAACTATCACTTATCAACTATCAGTTATAAATTATCAACTATCAACTATCACCTATCACCTATCAACTATCACCTATCAACTATCAACTATCAACTATCACTTATCAACTATCAACTATCAACTATCACTTATCAACTATCAACTATCACTTATCAACTATCAGTTATAAATTATCAACTATCACTTATCAACTATCAACTATCAACTATCACTTATCACTTATCAACTATCAACTATCAACTATCAACTATCACTTATCAACTATCAACTATCAACTATCACTTATCAACTATCAACTATCAACTATCACTTATCAACTATCAGTTATAAATTATCAACTATCACTTATCAACTATCAACTATCAACTATCACTTATCACTTATCAACTATCAACTATCAACTATCACTTATTACTTATCAACTATCAACTATCAACTATCAACTATCAACTATCACTTATCAATTATCAACTATCACTTATCAACTATCACTTATCAACTATCAACTATCAACTATCAACTATCACTTATCAACTATCAACTATCAACTATCAACTATCACTTATCAATTATCAACTATCACTTATCACTTATCACTTATCACTTATCACTTATCAACTATCAACTATCAACTATCAACTATTACTTATCAACTATCAACTATCACTTATCACTTATCAACTATCAACTATCAACTATCAACTATCAACTATCACTTATCAACTATCACTTATCAACTATCACTTATCAACTATCAACTATCAACTATCAACTATCAATTATCAATTATCAATTATCAACTATCAACTATCAACTATCAACTATCACTTATAAATTATCAACTATCAACTATCAACTATCAACTATCGCTTATCAACTATCAACTATCACTAATCAACTATCAACTATCACTTATCAACTATCAACTATCAACTATCACTTATCAACTATCAACTATCAACTATCACTTATCAACTATCAACTATCAACTATCAACTATCAACTATCACTTATCAACTATCAACTATCAACTATCAACTATCACTTATCAACTATCAACTATCAACTATCAATTATCAATTATCAACTATCAACTATCAACTATCAACTATCACTTATCAACTATCAACTATCAACTATCAACTATCACTTATCAACTATCAACTATCAACTATCACTTATCAACTATCACTTATCAACTATCAACTATCACTTATCAACTATCAACTATCAACTATCAACTATCACTTCTCACTTATCAACTATCACTTATCAACTATCACTTATCAACTATCAACTATCAACTATCAACTATCACTTATCAACTATCAACTATCAACTATCAACTATCAACTATCAACTAGCACTTATCAACTATCAACTATCACTTATCAACTATCAACTATCAACTATCAACTAATCAACTATCAACTATCAACTATCACTTATCACTTATCACTTATCACTTATCAATTATCAATTATCAATTATCAACTATCAACTATCAACTATCAACTATCAACTATCACTTATCAACTATCAACTATCAACTATCAACTATCAACTATCAACTATCACTATCAACTATCAACTATCAACTATCAACTATCAACTATCACTTATCAACTATCAACTATCAACTATCAACTATCAACTATCAACTATCAACTATCAACTATCAACTATCACTTATCAACTATCAACTATCAACTATCAACTATCACTTATCAACTATCACTTATCAACTATCAACTATCAACTATCACTTATCAACTATCAACTATCAACTATCAACTATCACTTATCAACTATCAACTATCAACTATCAATTATCAACTATCAACTAGCACTTATCAACTATCAACTTATCACTTATCAACTATCAACTATCAACTATCACTTATCAACTATCAACTATCAACTATCAACTATCAACTATCAACTATCAACTATCACTTATCAATTATCAACTATCACTTATCACTTATCAACTATCAACTATCAACTATCACTTATCAACTATCACTTATCAACTATCAACTATCAACTATCAACTATCACTTATCAACTATCAACTATCAACTATCAACTATCACTTATCAACTATCAACTATCAACTATCAACTATCACTTATCAACTATCAACTATCAACTATCAACTATCACTTATCAACTATCAGTTATAAATTATCAACTATCAACTATCACTTATCAACTATCAACTATCAACTATCAACTATCACTTATCAACCTTTCAACTATCAACTATCAACTATCAACTATCACTTATCAACTATCAACTATCAACTATCACTTATCAACTATCAGTTATAAATTATCAACTATCAACTATCACTTATCAACTATCAACTATCAACTATCAACTATCAACTATCAACTATCAACTATTACTTATCAACTATCAACTATCACTTATCAACTATCAACTATCAACTATCAACTATCAACTATCAACTATCACTTATCAACCTTTCAACTATCAACTATCAACTATCAACTATCAACTATCAACTATCACTTATCAACTATCAACTATCAACTATCAACTATCAACTATCACTTATCAACTATCAACTATCAACTATCAACTATCAACTATCAACTATCACTTATCAACTATCAACTATCAACTATCAACTATCAACTATCACTATCAACTATCAACTATCAACTATCAACTATCACTTATCAACTATCAACTATCAACTATCAACTATCAACTATCACTTATCAACTATCAACTATCAACTATCAACTATCACTTATCAACTATCACTTATCAACTATCAACTATCAACTATCAACTATCAACTATCACTTATCAACTATCAACTATCAACTATCAACTATCAACTATCACTTATCAACTATCAACTATCAACTATCAATTATCAACTATCAACTAGCACTTATCAACTATCAACTTATCACTTATCAACTATCAACTATCAACTATCACTTATCAACTATCAACTATCAACTATCACTTATCAATTATCAACTATCAACTATCACTTATCACTTATCACTTATCAACTATCAACTATCAACTATCACTTATCAACTATCACTTATCAACTATCAACTATCAACTATCAACTATCAACTATCAACTATCACTTATCAACTATCAACTATCAACTATCAACTATCAACTATCAACTATCACTTATCAACTATCAACTATCAACTATCAACTATCAACTATCACTTATCAACTATCAACTATCAACTATCAACTATCACTTATCAACTATCAGTTATAAATTATCAACTATCAACTATCAACTATCACTTATCAACTATCAACTATCAACTATCACTTATCAACTATCAACTATCAACTATCAACTATCAACTATCACTTATCAACCTTTCAACTATCAACTATCAACTATCAACTATCACTTATCAACTATCAACTATCAACTATCACTTATCAACTATCAGTTATAAATTATCAACTATCAACTATCAACTATCAACTATCACTTATCAACTATCAACTATCAACTATCAACTATCAACTATCAACTATCACTTATCAACTATCAACTATCAACTATCAACTATCAACTATCAACTATTACTTATCAACTATCAACTATCAACTATCACTTATCAATTATCAACTATCACTTATCAACTATCACTTATCAACTATCAACTATCAACTATCACTTATCAACTATCACTTATCAACTATCAACTATCAACTATCAACTATCAATTATCAACTATCAACTATCAACTATCACTTATCAACTATCAACTATCAAGTATCAACTATCAACTATCAACTATCAACTATCACTTATCAATTATCAACTATCACTTATCACTT
>NW_028179464.1:0-36000 GCF_964030765.1 Micromesistius poutassou | reverse complement strand
TTGATAGGTGATAAATGATAAGTGATAGTTGATAGTTGATAGTTGATAGTTGATAGTTGATAAGTGATAGTTGATAAGTCATAGTTGATAGTTGATAGTTGTTAATTGATAGTTGATAGTTGATAGTTGATAGTTGATAGTTGATAATTGATAAGTGATAGTTGATAAGTCATAGTTGATAGTTGATAGTTGATAAGTGATAGTTGATAAGTGATAGTTGATAAGTGATAGTTGATAAGTGATAGTTGATAGTTGATAGTTGATAGTTGATAAGTGATAGTTGATAAGTGATAGTTGATAGTTGATAGTTGATAAGTGATAGTTGATAATTGATAAGTGATAGTTGATAGTTGATAGTTGATAATTGATAGTGGATAGTTGATCGTTGATAGTTGATAAGTGATAGTTGATAAGTGATAGTTGATAGTTGATAGTTGATAGTTGATAGTTGATAAGTGATAGTTGATAGTTGATAGTTGATAGTTGATAAGTGATAGTTGATAGTTGATAGTTGATAGTTGATAGTTGATAAGTGATAGTTGATAGTTGATAAGTGATAGTTGATAAGTGATAGTTGATAGTTGATAGTTGATAGTTGATAGTTGATAATTTTTAAGTGATAGTTGATAGTTGATAGTTGATAGTTGATAAGTGATAGTTGATAGTTGATAGTTGATAGTTGATAATTGATAGTTGATAGTTGATAGTTGATAATTGATAAGTGATAGTTGATAAGTCATAGTTGATAGTTGATAGTTGTTAATTGATAGTTGATAGTTGATAGTTGATAGTTGATAATTGATAAGTGATAGTTGATAAGTCATAGTTGATAGTTGATAGTTGATAAGTGATAGTTGATAAGTGATAGTTGATAAGTGATAGTTGATAAGTGATAGTTGATAGTTGATAGTTGATAGTTGATAAGTGATAGTTGATAAGTGATAGTTGATAGTTGATAGTTGATAAGTGATAGTTGATAATTGATAAGTGATAGTTGATAGTTGATAGTTGATAGTTGATAGTTGATAAGTGATAGTTGATAAGTGATAGTTGATAGTTGATAGTTGATAGTTGATAAGTGATAGTTGATAAGTGATAGTTGATAAGTGATAGTTGATAAGTGATAGTTGATAGTTGATAAGTGATAGTTGATAGTTGATAGTTGATAGTTGATAGTTGATAGTTGATAAGTGATAGTTGATAAGTCATAGTTGATAGTTGATAGTTGTTAATTGATAGTTGATAGTTGATAGTTGATAGTTGATAATTGATAAGTGATAGTTGATAAGTCATAGTTGATAGTTGATAGTTGATAAGTGATAGTTGATAAGTGATAGTTGATAAGTGATAGTTGATAAGTGATAGTTGATAGTTGATAGTTGATAGTTGATAATTGATAAGTGATAGTTGATAGTTGATAGTTGATAGTTGATAGTTGATAAGTGATAGTTGATAGTTGATAGTTGATAGTTGATAATGATAATTGATAGTTGATAGTTGATAGTTGATAAGTGATAGTTGATAAGTGATAGTTGATAGTTGATAGTTGATAGTTGATAAGTGATAGTTGATAGTTGATAGTTGATAGTTGATAGTTGATAGTTGATAAGTGATAGTTGATAAGTGATAGTTGATAGTTGATAGTTGATAAGTGATAGTTGATAAGTGATAGTTGATAAGTGATAGTTGATAAGTGATAGTTGATAAGTGATAGTTGATAGTTGATAATTGATAGTTGATAGTTGATAGTTGATAGTTGATAGTTGATAAGTGATAGTTGATAAGTGATAGTTGATAAGTCATAGTTGATAGTTGATAGTTGTTAATTGATAGTTGATAGTTGATAGTTGATAGTTGATAATTGATAAGTGATAGTTGATAAGTCATAGTTGATAGTTGATAGTTGATAAGTGATAGTTGATAAGTGATAGTTGATAAGTGATAGTTGATAAGTGATAGTTGATAGTTGATAGTTGATAGTTGATAAGTGATAGTTGATAAGTGATAGTTGATAGTTGATAGTTGATAAGTGATAGTTGATAATTGATAAGTGATAGTTGATAGTTGATAGTTGATAATTGATAGTTGATAGTTGATCGTTGATAGTTGATAAGTGATAGTTGATTAGTGATAGTTGATAGTTGATAGTTGATAGTTGATAGTTGATAAGTGATAGTTGATAGTTGATAGTTGATAGTTGATAGTTGATAAGTGATAAGTGATAGTTGATAGTTGATAGTTGATAGTTGATAAGTGATAGTTGATAGTTGATAAGTGATAGTTGATAAGTGATAGTTGATAGTTGATAGTTGATAGTTGATAGTTGATAATTTTTAAGTGATAGTTGATAAGTCATAGTTGATAGTTGATAGTTGTTAATTGATAGTTGATAGTTGATAGTTGATAGTTGATAATTGATAAGTGATAGTTGATAAGTCATAGTTGATAGTTGATAGTTGATAAGTGATAGTTGATAAGTGATAGTTGATAAGTGATAGTTGATAAGTGATAGTTGATAGTTGATAGTTGATAGTTGATAAGTGATAGTTGATAAGTGATAGTTGATAGTTGATAGTTGATAAGTGATAGTTGATAATTGATAAGTGATAGTTGATAGTTGATAGTTGATAATTGATAGTTGATAGTTGATAGTTGATAGTTGATAAGTGATAGTTGATAAGTGATAGTTGATAGTTGATAGTTGATAGTTGATAAGTGATAGTTGATAAGTGATAGTTGATAAGTGATAGTTGATAAGTGATAGTTGATAGTTGATAAGTGATAGTTGATAGTTGATAGTTGATAGTTGATAGTTGATAAGTGATAGTTGATAAGTCATAGTTGATAGTTGATAGTTGTTAATTGATAGTTGATAGTTGATAGTTGATAGTTGATAATTGATAAGTGATAGTTGATAAGTCATAGTTGATAGTTGATAGTTGATAAGTGATAGTTGATAAGTGATAGTTGATAAGTGATAGTTGATAAGTGATAGTTGATAGTTGATAGTTGATAGTTGATAAGTGATAGTTGATAAGTGATAGTTGATAGTTGATAGTTGATAAGTGATAGTTGATAATTGATAAGTGATAGTTGATAGTTGATAGTTGATAATTGATAGTTGATAGTTGATCGTTGATAGTTGATAGTTGATAAGTGATAGTTGATAAGTGATAGTTGATAGTTGATAGTTGATAGTTGATAAGTGATAGTTGATAAGTGATAGTTGATAAGTGATAGTGATAAGTGATAGTTGATAAGTGATAGTTGATAATTGATAAGTGATAGTGATAGTTGATAGTTGATAGTTGATAAGTGATAGTTGATAAGTCATAGTTGATAGTTGATCGTTGTTAATTGATAGTTGATAGTTGATAGTTGATAGTTGATAAGTGATAGTTGATAGTTGATAGTTGATAATTGATAAGTGATAGTTGATAGTTGATAAGTGATAGTTGATAAGTGATAGTTGATAGTTGATAGTTGATAGTTGATAGTTGATAAGTGATAGTTGATAGTTGATAGTTGATAGTTGATAAGTGATAGTTGATAGTTGATAGTTGATAGTTGATAAGTGATAGTTGATAGTTGATAAGTGATAGTTGATAAGTGATAGTTGATAGTTGATAGTTGATAGTTGATAAGTGATAGTTGATAGTTGATAAGTGATAGTTGATAATTGATAGTTGATAGTTGATAGTTGATAGTTGATAGTTGATAGTTGATAAGTGATAGTTGATAGTTGATAGTTGATAGTTGATAGTTGATAAGTGATAGTTGATAGTTGATAAGTGATAGTTGATAAGTGATAGTTGATAGTTGATAGTTGATAGTTGATAGTTGATAATTGATAAGTGATAGTTGATAGTTGATAAGTGATAGTTGATAAGTGATAGTTGATAGTTGATAAGTGATAGTTGATAAGTGATAGTTGATAGTTGATAGTTGATAGTTGATAATTGATAAGTGATAGTTGATAGTTGATAGTTGATAGTTGATAGTTGATAAGTGATAGTTGATAAGTGATAGTTGATAGTTGATAGTTGATAGTTGATAGTTGATAAGTGATAGTTGATAAGTGATAGTTGATAGTTGATAGTTGATAATTGATAATTGATAAGTGATAGTTGATAGTTGATAGTTGATAATTGATAAGTGATAGTTGATAGTTGACAGTTGATAGTTGATAGTTGATAGTTGATAGTTGATAGTTGATAGTTGATAGTTGATAAGTGATAGTTGATAGTTGATAGTTGATAGTTGATAGTTGATAGTTGATAGTTGACAGTTGATAAGTGATAGTTGATAGTTGATAGTTGATAGTTGATAGTTGATAGTTGATAAGTGATAGTTGATAGTTGATAGTTGATAGTTGATAAGTGATAGTTGATAGTTGATAGTTGGGAGTTGATAAGTGATAGTTGATAGTTGATAGTTGATAGTTGATAAGTGATAGTTGATAGTTGATAGTTGATAGTTGATAAGTGATAGTTGATAGTTGATAAGTGATAGTTGATAAGTGATAGTTGATAGTTGATAGTTGATAGTTGATAGTTGATAATTGATAAGTGATAGTTGATAGTTGATAGTTGATAAGTGATAGTTGATAGTTGATAGTTGATAGTTGATAATTGATAATTGATAGTTGATAGTTGATAGTTGATAAGTGATAGTTGATAAGTGATAGTTGATTGTTGATAGTTGATAGTTGATAGTTGATTAGTGATAGTTGATAGTTGATAGTTGATAGTTGATAAGTGATAGTTGATAAGTGATAGTTGATAGTTGATAGTTGATAGTTGATAAGTGATAGTTGATAAGTGATAGTTGATAAGTGATAGTTGATAAGTGATAGTTGATAAGTGATAGTTGATAGTTGATAAATGATAGTGATAGTTGATAGTTGATAGTTGATAGTTGATAGTTGATAAGTGATAGTTGATAAGTCATAGTTGATAGTTGATAGTTGTTAATTGATAGTTGATAGTTGATAGTTGATAGTTGATAATTGATAAGTGATAGTTGATAAGTCATAGTTGATAGTTGATAGTTGATAAGTGATAGTTGATAAGTGATAGTTGATAAGTGATAGTTGATAAGTGATAGTTGATAGTTGATAGTTGATAAGTGATAGTTGATAAGTGATAGTTGATAGTTGATAGTTGATAAGTGATAGTTGATAATTGATAAGTGATAGTTGATAGTTGATAGTTGATAATTGATAGTGGATAGTTGATCGTTGATAGTTGATAAGTGATAGTTGATAAGTGATAGTTGATAGTTGATAGTTGATAGTTGATAGTTGATAAGTGATAGTTGATAGTTGATAGTTGATAGTTGATAAGTGATAGTTGATAGTTGATAGTTGATAGTTGATAGTTGATAGTTGATAAGTGATAGTTGATAGTTGATAAGTGATAGTTGATAAGTGATAGTTGATAGTTGATAGTTGATAGTTGATAGTTGATAATTTTTAAGTGATAGTTGATAGTTGATAGTTGATAGTTGATAAGTGATAGTTGATAGTTGATAGTTGATAGTTGATAATTGATAGTTGATAGTTGATAGTTGATAATTGATAAGTGATAGTTGATAAGTCATAGTTGATAGTTGATAGTTGTTAATTGATAGTTGATAGTTGATAGTTGATAGTTGATAATTGATAAGTGATAGTTGATAAGTCATAGTTGATAGTTGATAGTTGATAAGTGATAGTTGATAAGTGATAGTTGATAAGTGATAGTTGATAAGTGATAGTTGATAGTTGATAGTTGATAGTTGATAAGTGATAGTTGATAAGTGATAGTTGATAGTTGATAGTTGATAAGTGATAGTTGATAATTGATAAGTGATAGTTGATAGTTGATAGTTGATAATTGATAGTTGATAGTTGATAGTTGATAGTTGATAAGTGATAGTTGATAAGTGATAGTTGATAGTTGATAGTTGATAGTTGATAAGTGATAGTTGATAAGTGATAGTTGATAAGTGATAGTTGATAAGTGATAGTTGATAGTTGATAAGTGATAGTTGATAGTTGATAGTTGATAGTTGATAGTTGATAGTTGATAAGTGATAGTTGATAAGTCATAGTTGATAGTTGATAGTTGTTAATTGATAGTTGATAGTTGATAGTTGATAGTTGATAATTGATAAGTGATAGTTGATAAGTCATAGTTGATAGTTGATAGTTGATAAGTGATAGTTGATAAGTGATAGTTGATAAGTGATAGTTGATAAGTGATAGTTGATAGTTGATAGTTGATAGTTGATAAGTGATAGTTGATAAGTGATAGTTGATAAGTGATAGTTGATAAGTGATAGTTGATAGTTGATAGTTGATAGTTGATAAGTGATAGTTGATAAGTGATAGTTGATAGTTGATAGTGATAAGTGATAGTTGATAATTGATAAGTGATAGTTGATAGTTGATAGTTGATAATTGATAGTTGATAGTTGATCGTTGATAGTTGATAGTTGATAAGTGATAGTTGATAAGTGATAGTTGATAGTTGATAGTTGATAGTTGATAAGTGATAGTTGATAGTTGATAGTTGATAGTTGATAAGTGATAGTTGATAGTTGATAGTTGATAGTTGATAAGTGATAGTTGATAGTTGATAAGTGATAGTTGATAAGTGATAGTTGATAGTTGATAGTTGATAGTTGATAATTGATAAGTGATAGTTGATAGTTGATAGTTGATAGTTGATAGTTGATAGTTGATAAGTGATAGTTGATAGTTGATAGTTGATAATTGATAGTTGATAGTTGATAGTTGATAAGTGATAGTTGATAAGTGATAGTTGATAAGTGATAGTTGATAAGTGATAGTTGATAAGTGATAGTTGATAATTGATAAGTGATAGTTGATAGTTGATAAGTGATAGTTGATAAGTCATAGTTGATAGTTGATAGTTGTTAATTGATAGTTGATAGTTGATAATTGATAAGTGATAGTTGATAAGTCATAGTTGATAGTTGATAGTTGATAAGTGATAGTTGATAAGTGATAGTTGATAAGTGATAGTTGATAGTTGATAGTTGATAGTTGATAAGTGATAGTTGATAAGTGATAGTTGATAGTTGATAGTTGATAAGTGATAGTTGATAATTGATAAGTGATAGTTGATAGTTGATAGTTGATAGTTGATAGTTGATAGTTGATAAGTGATAGTTGATAAGTGATAGTTGATAGTTGATAGTTGATAGTTGATAGTTGATAGTTGATAAGTGATAGTTGATAAGTGATAGTTGATAGTTGATAGTTGATAGTTGATAGTTGATAGTTGATAATTGATAAGTGATAGTTGATAAGTGATAGTTGATAAGTGATAGTTGATAGTTGATAATTGATAGTTGATAGTTGATAAGTGATAGTTGATAGTTGATAGTTGATAGTTGATAAGTGATAGTTGATAGTTGATAGTTGATAGTTGATAAGTGATAGTTGATAGTTGATAGTTGATAGTTGATAAGTGATAGTTGATAGTTGATAGTTGACAGTTGATAAGTGATAGTTGATAGTTGATAGTTGATAGTTGATAGTTGATAGTTGATAGTTGATAAGTGATAGTTGATAGTTGATAGTTGATAGTTGATAGTTGATAATTGATAATTGATAGTTGATAGTTGATAGTTGATAGTTGATAGTTGATAAGTGATAAGTGATAAGTGATAGTTGATAGTTGATAGTTGATAGTTGATAGTTGATAAGTGATAGTTGATAAGTGATAGTTGATAGTTGATAGTTGATAGTTGATAGTTGATAGTTGACAGTTGATAAGTGATAGTTGATAGTTGATAGTTGATAGTTGATAGTTGATAGTTGATAAGTGATAGTTGATAGTTGATAGTTGATAGTTGATAAGTGATAGTTGATAGTTGATAGTTGGGAGTTGATAGTTGATAAGTGATAGTTGATAAGTGATAGTTGATAGTTGATAATTGATAGTTGATAGTTGATAAGTGATAGTTGATAGTTGATAGTTGATAGTTGGGAGTTGATAGTTGATAAGTGATAGTTGATAAGTGATAGTTGATAGTTGATAATTGATAGTTGATAGTTGATAAGTGATAGTTGATAGTTGATAGTTGATAGTTGATAAGTGATAGTTGATAGTTGATAGTTGATAGTTGATAGTTGATAAGTGATAGTTGATAGTTGATAGTTGATAGTTGATAGTTGATAAGTGATAGTTGATAGTTGATAGTTGATAGTTGACAGTTGATAATTGATCATTGATAAGTGATAGTTGATAGTTGATAGTTGATAGTTGATAGTTGATAGTTGATAGTTGATAGTTGATAGTTGATAAGTGATAGTTGATAGTTGATAGTTGATAGTTGATAAGTGATAGTTGATAGTTGATAATTGATAGTTGATAGTTGATAGTTGATAGTTGATAGTTGATAGTTGATAGTTGATAGTTGATAGTTGATAAGTGATAAGTGATAAGTGAGAGTTGATAGTTGATAGTTGATAGTTGATAGTTGATAGTTGATAAGTTGATAGTTGATAGTTGATAGTTGATAGTTGATAAGTGATAGTTGATAGTTGACAGTTTATAATTGATAAGTGATAGTTGATAGTTGATAGTTGATAGTTGATAGTTGATAGTTGATAAGTGATAGTTGATAGTTGATAGTTGATAGTTGATAGTTGATAATTGATAGTTGATAGTTGATAGTTGATAGTTGATAGTTGATAGTTGATAAGTGATAAGTGATAAGTGATAAGTGATAGTTGATAGTTGATAGTTGATAGTTGATAGTTGATAGTTGATAGTTGATAAGTGATAGTTGATAAGTGATAGTTGATAAGTGATAGTTGATAATTGATAGTTGATAGTTGATAAGTGATAGTTGATAGTTGATAGTTGATAGTTGATAGTTGATAAGTGATAGTTGATAGTTGATAGTTGATAGTTGATAGTTGATAGTTGATAGTTGATAAGTGATAGTTGATAGTTGATAGTTGATAGTTGATAGTTGATCGTTGATAAGTGATAGTTGATAGTTGATAGTTGATAGTTGATAAGTGATAGTTGATAGTTGATAGTTGATAGTTGATAGTTGATAAGTGATAGTTGATAGTTGATAGTTGATAGTTGATAGTTGATAAGTGATAGTTGATAGTTGATAAGTGATAGTTGATAAGTGATAGTTGATAAGTGATAGTTGATAGTTGATAGTTGATAGTTGATAGTTGATAATTGATAAGTGATAGTTGATAGTTGATAGTTGATAGTTGATAGTTGATAAGTGATAGTTGATAGTTGATAGTTGATAATTGATAGTTGATAGTTGATAGTTGATAGTTGATAAGTGATAGTTGATAAGTGATAGTTGATAAGTGATAGTTGATAAGTGATAGTTGATAATTGATAAGTGATAGTTGATAGTTGATAAGTGATAGTTGATAAGTCATAGTTGATAGTTGATAGTTGTTAATTGATAGTTGATAGTTGATAATTGATAAGTGATAGTTGATAAGTCATAGTTGATAGTTGATAGTTGATAAGTGATAGTTGATAAGTGATAGTTGATAAGTGATAGTTGATAGTTGATAGTTGATAGTTGATAAGTGATAGTTGATAAGTGATAGTTGATAGTTGATAGTTGATAAGTGATAGTTGATAATTGATAAGTGATAGTTGATAGTTGATAGTTGATAGTTGATAGTTGATAGTTGATAGTTGATAAGTGATAGTTGATAAGTGATAGTTGATAGTTGATAGTTGATAGTTGATAGTTGATAGTTGATAGTTGATAGTTGATAAGTGATAGTTGATAGTTGATAGTTGATAGTTGATAGTTGATAGTTGATAATTGATAAGTGATAGTTGATAAGTGATAGTTGATAGTTGATAGTTGATAGTTGATAATTGATAGTTGATAGTTGATAAGTGATAGTTGATAGTTGATAGTTGATAGTTGATAGTTGATAGTTGATAAGTGATAGTTGATAGTTGATAGTTGATAGTTGATAAGTGATAGTTGATAGTTGATAGTTGATAGTTGATAGTTGATAAGTGATAGTTGATAGTTGATAGTTGACAGTTGATAATTGATAAGTGATAGTTGATAGTTGATAGTTGATAGTTGATAGTTGATAGTTGATAAGTGATAGTTGATAGTTGATAGTTGATAGTTGATAGTTGATAGTTGATAATTGATAATTGATAGTTGATAGTTGATAGTTGATAGTTGATAGTTGATAAGTGATAAGTGATAAGTGATAGTTGATAGTTGATAGTTGATAGTTGATAGTTGATAGTTGATAAGTGATAGTTGATAAGTGATAGTTGATAGTTGATAATTGATAGTTGATAGTTGATAAGTGATAGTTGATAGTTGATAGTTGATAGTTGATAGTTGATAAGTGATAGTTGATAGTTGATAGTTGATAGTTGATAGTTGATAGTTGATAAGTGATAGTTGATAGTTGATAGTTGATAGTTGATAAGTGATAGTTGATAGTTGATAGTTGATAGTTGACAGTTGATAATTGATCATTGATAAGTGATAGTTGATAGTTGATAGTTGATAGTTGATAGTTGATAGTTGATAGTTGATAAGTGATAGTTGATAGTTGACAGTTTATAATTGATAAGTGATAGTTGATAGTTGATAGTTGATAGTTGATAGTTGATAGTTGATAGTTGATAGTTGATAAGTGATAGTTGATAGTTGATAGTTGATAGTTGATAATTGATAGTTGATAGTTGATAGTTGATAGTTGATAGTTGATAAGTGATAAGTGATAAGTGATAGTTGATAGTTGATAGTTGATAGTTGATAGTTGATAGTTGATAGTTGATAATTGATAGTTGATAGTTGATAGTTGATAAGTGATAGTTGATAAGTGATAGTTGATAATTGATAGTTGATAGTTGATAAGTGATAGTTGATAGTTGATAGTTGATAGTTGATAAGTGATAGTTGATAGTTGATAGTTGATAGTTGATAGTTGATAGTTGATAAGTGATAGTTGATAGTTGATAGTTGATAGTTGATAGTTGATAGTTGATAGTTGATAGTTGATAAGTGATAGTTGATAGTTGATAGTTGACAGTTGATAATTGATAAGTGATAGTTGATAGTTGATAGTTGATAGTTGATAGTTGATAGTTGATAGTTGATAGTTGATAGTTGATAAGTGATAGTTGATAGTTGATAGTTGATAGTTGATAGTTGATAGTTGATAGTTGATAAGTGATAAGTGATAAGTGATAGTTTATAGTTTATAGTTTATAGTTGATAGTTGATAGTTGATAGTTGATAAGTGATAGTTGATAGTTGATAGTTGATAGTTGATAGTTGATAGTTGATAGTTCATAGTTCATAGTTGATAAGTGATAAGTGATAAGTGATAAGTGATAGTTGATAGTTGATAGTTGATAGTTGATAGTTGATAAGTGATAGTTGATAAGTGATAGTTGATAGTTGATAAGTGATAGTTGATAGTTGATAGTTGATAGTTGATAGTTGATAAGTGATAAGTGATAGTTGATAAGTGATAGTTGATAGTTGATAGTTGATAAGTGATAGTTGATAGTTGATAGTTGATAGTTGATAAGTGATAGTTGATAGTTGATAGTTGATAAGTGATAGTTGATAGTTGATAGTTGATAAGTGATAGTTGATAGTTGATAGTTGATAGTTGATAGTTGATAGTTGATAGTTGATAAGTGATAGTTGATAGTTGATAGTTGATAGTTGATAGTTGATAAGTGATAGTTGATAGTTGATAGTTGATAGTTGATAGTTGATAGTTGATAATTGATAATTGATAATTGATAAGTGATAGTTGATAGTTGATAGTTGATAGTTGATAATTGATAATTGATAATTGATAAGTGATAGTTGATAGTTGATAAGTGATAGTTGATAGTTGATAAGTGATAGTTGATAGTTGATAAATGATATTTGATAAGTAATAGTTGATAAGTGATAGTTGATAGTTGATAGTTGATAGTTGATAGTTGACAGTTGATAATTGATAAGTGATAGTTGATAGTTGATAGTTGATAGTTGATAAGTGATAGTTGATAGTTGATAATTGATAGTTGATAGTTGATAGTTGATAATTGATAGTTGATAGTTGATAGTTGATAGTTGATAATTGATAATTGATAAGTGATAGTTGATAGTTGATAGTTGATAGTTGATAGTTGATAGTTGATAGTTGATAAGTGATAAGAGATAAGTGATAAGTGATAAGTGATAAGTGATAGTTGATAGTTGATAGTTGATAGTTGATAGTTGATAGTTGATAAGTGATAGTTGATAGTTGATAGTTGATAGTTGATAGTTGATAGTTGATAAGTGATAGTTGATAGTTGATAGTTGATAAGTGATAGTTGATAAGTGATAGTTGATAGTTGATAGTTGATAAGTGATAGTTGATAGTTGATAGTTGATAGTTGATAGTTGATAGTTGATAAGTGATAGTTGATAGTTGATAGTTGACAGTTGATAATTGATAATTGATAAGTGATAGTTGATAGTTGATAGTTGATAGTTGATAGTTGATAGTTGATAGTTGATAGTTGATAAGTGATAGTTGATAGTTGATAGTTGATAGTTGATAGTTGATAATTGATAAGTGATAGTTGATAGTTGATAGTTGATAGTTGATAGTTGATAGTTGATAATTGATAAGTGATAGTTGATAGTTGATAGTTGATAGTTGATAGTTGATAGTTGACAGTTGATAATTGATAATTGATAGTTGATAGTTGATAGTTGATAGTTGATAGTTGATAGTTGATAAGTGATAGTTGATAGTTGATAGTTGATAGTTGATAGTTGATAGTTGATAGTTTATAGTTGATAAGTGATAGTTGATAGTTGATAGTTGATAGTTGATAGTTGATAGTTGATAGTTGATAGTTGATAAGTGATAGTTGATAGTTGATAGTTGATAGTTGATAGTTGATAGTTGATAAGTGATATTTGATAAGTGATAGTTGATAGTTGATAGTTGATAGTTGATAGTTGATAGTTGATAAGTGATAGTTGATAGTTGATAGTTTATAGTTGATAAGTGATAGTTGATAAGTGATAGTTGATAGTTGATAGTTGATAGTTGATAAGTGATAGTTGATAGTTGATAGTTGATAAGTGATAGTTGATAAGTGATAGTTGATAGTTGATAAGTGATAGTTGATAGTTGATAGTTGATAGTTGATAGTTGATAGTTGATAGTTGATAGTTGATAAGTGATAGTTGATAGTTGATAGTTGACGGTTGATAAGTGATAGTTGATAGTTGATAGTTGATAGTTGATAAGTGATAAGTGATAAGTGATAAGTGATAGTTGATAGTTGATAGTTGATAGTTGATAGTTGATAGTTGATAATTGATAATTGATAAGTGATAGTTGATAGTTGATAGTTGATAGTCGATAGTCGATAGTCGATAGTCGATAGTCGATAGTCGATAGTCGATAGTCGATAGTCGATAGTTGATAAGTGATAGTTGATAGTTGATAGTTGATAGTTGATAGTTGATAGTTGATAGTTGATAGTTGATAAGTGATAGTTGATAGTTGATAGTTGATAGTTGATAGTTGATAAGTGATAGTTGATAGTTGATAGTTGATAGTTGATAAGTGATAGTTGATAAGTGATAGTTGATAAGTGATAGTTGATAAGTGATAGTTGATAGTTGATAGTTGATAAGTGATAGTTGATAGTTGATAGTTGATAGTTGATAAGTGATAGTTGATAGTTGATAGTTGATAATTGATAGTTGATAGTTGATAATTGATAAGTGATAGTTGATAGTTGATAGTTGATAGTTGATAGTTGATAAGTGATAGTTGATAGTTGATAGTTGATAAGTGATATTTGATAAGTGATAGTTGATAGTTGATAGTTGATAGTTGATAGTTGATAAGTGATAGTTGATAGTTGATAGTTGATAGTTTATAGTTGATAAGTGATAGTTGATAGTTGATAGTTGATAGTTGATAGTTGATAGTTGATAGTTGATAGTTGATAAGTGATAGTTGATAGTTGATAGTTGATAAGTGATATTTGATAAGTGATAGTTGATAGTTGATAGTTGATAGTTGATAGTTGATAGTTGATAGTTGATAAGTGATAGTTGATAGTTGATAGTTGATAGTTGATAGTTGATAGTTGATAGTTGATAAGTGATAGTTGATAGTTGATAGTTGACGGTTGATAAGTGATAGTTGATAGTTGATAGTTGATAGTTGATAGTTGATAAGTGATAAGTGATAAGTGATAAGTGATAGTTGATAGTTGATAGTTGATAGTTGATAGTTGATAATTGATAATTGATAATTGATAAGTGATAGTTGATAGTTGATAGTTGATAGTCGATAGTCGATAGTCGATAGTCGATAGTCGATAGTCGATAGTCGATAGTCGATAAGTGATAGTTGATAGTTGATAGTTGATAGTTGATAGTTGATAGTTGATAAGTGATAGTTGATAGTTGATAGTTGATAGTTGATAGTTGATAGTTGATAAGTGATAGTTGATAAGTGATAGTTGATAGTTGATAGTTGATAGTTGATAATTGATAAGTGATAGTTGATAGTTGATAGTTGATAGTTGATAGTTGATAGTTGATAAGTGATAGTTGATAGTTGATAGTTGATAGTTGATAGTTGATAAGTGATAGTTGATAAGTGATAGTTGATAGTTGATAGTTGATAAGTGATAGTTGATAGTTGATAGTTGATAGTTGATAGTTGATAGTTGATAAGTGATAGTTGATAGTTGATAGTTGATAGTTGATAAGTGATAGTTGATAGTTGATAGTTGATAATTGATAAGTGATAGTTGATAGTTGATAGTTGATAAGTGATAGTTGATAAGTGATAGTTGATAAGTGATAGTTGATAAGTGATAGTTGATAAGTGATAGTTGATAGTTGATAGTTGATAGTTGATAAGTGATAGTTGATAGTTGATAGTTGATAATTGATAGTTGATAGTTGATAATTGATAAGTGATAGTTGATAGTTGATAGTTGATAGTTGATAGTTGATAGTTGATAGTTGATAGTTGATAAGTGATAGTTGATAGTTGATAGTTGATAAGTGATATTTGATAAGTGATAGTTGATAGTTGATAGTTGATAGTTGATAGTTGATAGTTGATAGTTGATAAGTGATAGTTGATAGTTGATAGTTGATAGTTGATAAGTGATAGTTGATAGTTGATAGTTGATAGTTGATAGTTGATAAGTGATAGTTGATAGTTGATAGTTGATAGTTGATAAGTGATATTTGATAAGTGATAGTTGATAGTTGATAGTTGATAGTTGATAAGTGATAGTTGATAGTTTATAGTTGATAAGTGATAGTTGATAAGTGATAGTTGATAGTTGATAGTTGATAGTTGATAGTTGATAGTTGATAGTTGATAAGTGATAGTTGATAAGTGATAGTTGATAGTTGATAAGTGATAGTTGATAGTTGATAGTTGATAGTTGATAGTTGATAGTTGATAAGTGATAGTTGATAGTTGATAGTTGACGGTTGATAAGTGATAGTTGATAGTTGATAGTTGATAGTTGATAGTTGATAAGTGATAAGTGATAAGTGATAAGTGATAGTTGATAGTTGATAGTTGATAGTTGATAGTCGATAGTTGATAATTGATAATTGATAATTGATAAGTGATAGTTGATAGTTGATAGTTGATAGTTGATAGTTGATAGTTGATAGTCGATAGTCGATAGTCGATAGTCGATAGTCGATAGTCGATAGTCGATAAGTGATAGTTGATAGTTGATAGTTGATAGTTGATAGTTGATAGTTGATAGTTGATAGTTGATAGTTGATAAGTGATAGTTGATAGTTGATAGTTGATAGTTGATAGTTGATAAGTGATAGTTGATAAGTGATAGTTGATAGTTGATAGTTGATAGTTGATAGTTGATAATTGATAAGTGATAGTTGATAGTTGATAGTTGATAGTTGATAGTTGATAGTTGATAAGTGATAGTTGATAGTTGATAATTGATAAGTGATAGTTGATAGTTGATAGTTGATAATTGATAAGTGATAGTTGATAAGTGATAGTTGATAAGTGATAGTTGATAGTTGATAATTGATAGTTGATAGTTGATAAGTGATAGTTGATAGTTGATAGTTGATAGTTGATAGTTGATAAGTGATAGTTGATAGTTGATAGTTGATAAGTGATAGTTGATAGTTGATAGTTGATAGTTGATAAGTGATAGTTGATAAGTGATAGTTGATAGTTGATAAGTGATAGTTGATAGTTGATAGTTGATAGTTGATAAGTGATAGTTGATAGTTGATAGTTGATAGTTGACAGTTGATAAGTGATAGTTGATAGTTGATAGTTGATAGTTGATAAGTGATAGTTGATAGTTGATAGTTGATAATTGATAATTGATAGTTGATAGTTGATAGTTGATAATTGATAAGTGATAGTTGATAGTTGATAGTTGATAGTTGAGAAGTGATAGTTGATAGTTGATAGTTGATAGTTGATAGTTGATAAGTGATAAGTGATAGTTGATAGTTGATAGTTGATAGTTGATAGTTGATAGTTGATAATTGATAATTGATAAGTGATAGTTGATAGTTGATAGTTGATAGTTGATAGTTGATAGTTGATAGTTGATAATTGATAAGTGATAGTTGATAGTTGATAGTTGATAGTTGATAGTTGACAGTTGATAGTTGATAGTTGATAGTTGATAGTTGATAGTTGATAAGTGATAGTTGATAGTTGATAGTTGATAGTTGATAGTTGATAGTTGATAAGTGATAGTTGATAGTTGATAGTTGATAGTTGATAGTTGATAGTTGATAGTTGATAGTTGATAGTTGATAGTTGATAGTTGATAGTTGATAGTTGATAGTTGATAGTTGATAGTTGATAAGTGATAATTGATAAGTGATAGTTGATAGTTGATAGTTGATAGTTGATAGTTGATAGTTGATAGTTGATAGTTGATAAGTGATAGTTGATAGATGATTGTTGATTGTTGATTGTTGATTGTTGATAAGTGATAGTTGATAAGTGATAGTTGATAGTTGATAAGTGATAGTTGATAGTTGATAAGTGATAGTTGATAAGTGATAGTTGATAGTTGATAGTTGATAGTTGATAAGTGATAGTTGATAGTTGATAGTTGATAGTTGATAAGTGATAGTTGATAGTTGATAGTTGATAGTTGATAATTGATAGTTGATAGTTGATAAGTGATAGTTGATAAGTGATAGTTGATAGTTGATAGTTGATAGTTGATAAGTGATAGTTGATAGTTGATAGTTGATAGTTGATAGTTGATAGTTGATAGTTGATAGTTGATAAGTGATAGTTGATAAGTGATAGTTGATAGTTGATAGTTGATAGTTGATAGTTGATAAGTGATATTTGATAAGTGATAGTTGATAGTTGATAGTTGATAGTTGATAGTTGATAGTTGATAAGTGATAGTTGATAGTTTATAGTTGATAAGTGATAGTTGATAAGTGATAGTTGATAGTTGATAGTTGATAGTTGATAAGTGATAGTTGATAGTTGATAGTTGATAAGTGATAGTTGATAAGTGATAGTTGATAGTTGATAAGTGATAGTTGATAGTTGATAGTTGATAGTTGATAGTTGATAGTTGATAATTGATAAGTGATAGTTGATAGTTGATAGTTGATAGTTGATAGTTGATAGTTGACAGTTGACAGTTGATAAGTGATAGTTGATAGTTGATAGTTGATAGTTGATAAGTGATAAGTGATAAGTGATAAGTGATAGTTGATAGTTGATAGTTGATAGTTGATAGTTGATAGTTGATAGTTGATAAGTGATAGTTGATAGTTGATAGTTGATAGTTGATAGTTGATAGTTGATAGTTGATAGTTGATAAGTGATAGTTGATAGTTGATAGTTGATAGTTGATAGTTGATAGTTGATAGTTGATAGTTGATAAGTGATAGTTGATAGTTGATAGTTGATAGTTGATAGTTGATAAGTGATAGTTGATAGTTGATAGTTGATAGTTGATAAGTGATAGTTGATAGTTGATAGTTGATAGTTGATAGTTGATAAGTGATAGTTGATAGTTGATAGTTGATAGTTGATAGTTGATAGTTGATAGTTGATAGTTGATAGTTGATAGTTGATAAGTGATAGTTGATAGTTGATAGTTGATAGTTGATAGTTGATAGTTGATAGTTGATAAGTGATAGTTGATAAGTGATAGTTGATAGTTGATAGTTGATAAGTGATAGTTGATAGTTGATAGTTGATAGTTGATAGTTGATAGTTGATAAGTGATAGTTGATAGTTGATAGTTGATAGTTGATAGTTGATAGTTGATAATTGATAAGTGATAGTTGATAGTTGATAGTTGATAATTGATAATTGATAATTGATAAGTGATAGTTGATAAGTGATAGTTGATAAGTGATAGTTGATAGTTGATAATTGATAGTTGATAGTTGATAAGTGATAGTTGATAGTTGATAGTTGATAGTTGATAGTTGATAAGTGATAGTTGATAGTTGATAGTTGATAAGTGATAGTTGATAGTTGATAGTTGATAAGTGATAGTTGATAAGTGATAGTTGATAGTTGATAAGTGATAGTTGATAGTTGATAGTTGATAGTTGATAGTTGATAAGTGATAGTTGATAGTTGATAGTTGACAGTTGATAAGTGATAGTTGATAGTTGATAGTTGATAGTTGATAAGTGATAGTTGATAGTTGATAGTTGATAGTTGATAATTGATAGTTGATAGTTGATAGTTGATAGTTGATAATTGATAATTGATAAGTGATAGTTGATAGTTGATAGTTGATAGTTGATAGTTGATAGTTGATAGTTGATAAGTGATAGTTGATAGTTGATAGTTGATAGTTGATAGTTGATAGTTGATAAGTGATAGTTGATAGTTGATAGTTGATAGTTGATAGTTGATAGTTGATAGTTGATAAGTGATAGTTGATAGTTGATAGTTGATAGTTGATAGTTGATAGTTGATAAGTGATAGTTGATAGTTGATAGTTGATAGTTGATAGTTGATAGTTGATAGTTGATAGTTGATAGTTGATAAGTGATAGTTGATAGTTGATAGTTGATAGTTGATAGTTGATAGTTGATAAGTGATAGTTGATAGTTGATAGTTGATAGTTGATAGTTGATAGTTGATAGTTGATAGTTGATAGTTGATAAGTGATAGTTGATAGTTGATAGTTGATAGTTGATAGTTGATAGTTGATAGTTGATAGTTGATAAGTGATAGTTGATAAGTGATAGTTGATAGTTGATAGTTGATAAGTGATAGTTGATAGTTGATAGTTGATAGTTGATAGTTGATAGTTGATAAGTGATAGTTGATAGTTGATAGTTGATAGTTGATAGTTGATAGTTGATAATTGATAAGTGATAGTTGATAGTTGATAGTTGATAATTGATAATTGATAATTGATAAGTGATAGTTGATAAGTGATAGTTGATAAGTGATAGTTGATAGTTGATAATTGATAGTTGATAGTTGATAAGTGATAGTTGATAGTTGATAGTTGATAGTTGATAGTTGATAAGTGATAGTTGATAGTTGATAGTTGATAAGTGATAGTTGATAGTTGATAGTTGATAAGTGATAGTTGATAAGTGATAGTTGATAGTTGATAAGTGATAGTTGATAGTTGATAGTTGATAGTTGATAGTTGATAAGTGATAGTTGATAGTTGATAGTTGACAGTTGATAAGTGATAGTTGATAGTTGATAGTTGATAGTTGATAAGTGATAGTTGATAGTTGATAGTTGATAGTTGATAATTGATAGTTGATAGTTGATAGTTGATAGTTGATAATTGATAATTGATAAGTGATAGTTGATAGTTGATAGTTGATAGTTGATAGTTGATAGTTGATAGTTGATAGTTGATAGTTGATAAGTGATAGTTGATAGTTGATAGTTGATAGTTGATAGTTGATAGTTGATAAGTGATAGTTGATAGTTGATAGTTGATAGTTGATAGTTGATAGTTGATAGTTGATAAGTGATAGTTGATAGTTGATAGTTGATAGTTGATAAGTGATATTTGATAAGTGATAGTTGATAGTTGATAGTTGATAGTTGATAAGTGATAGTTGATAGTTTATAGTTGATAAGTGATAGTTGATAAGTGATAGTTGATAGTTGATTGTTGATAGTTGATAAGTGATAGTTGATAGTTGATAGTTGATAAGTGATAGTTGATAAGTGATAGTTGATAGTTGATAAGTGATAGTTGATAGTTGATAGTTGATAGTTGATAGTTGATAGTTGATAGTTGATAATTGATAAGTGATAGTTGATAGTTGATAGTTGATAGTTGACAGTTGACAGTTGATAAGTGATAGTTGATAGTTGATAGTTGATAGTTGATAGTTGATAAGTGATAAGTGATAAGTGATAGTTGATAGTTGATAGTTGATAGTTGATAGTTGATAGTTGATAATTGATAAGTGATAGTTGATAGTTGATAGTTGATAGTTGATAGTTGATAAGTGATAGTTGATAGTTGATAGTTGATAGTTGATAGTTGATAGTTGATAGTTGATAGTTGATAGTTGATAGTTGATAGTTGATAAGTGATAGTTGATAGTTGATAGTTGATAGTTGATAGTTGATAGTTGATAAGTGATAGTTGATAGTTGATAGTTGATAGTTGATAGTTGATAAGTGATAGTTGATAGTTGATAGTTGATAGTTGATAGTTGATAGTTGATAGTTGATAGTTGATAGTTGATAATTGATAAGTGATAGTTGATAGTTGATAGTTGATAGTTGATAGTTGATAGTTGATAGTTGATAAGTGATAGTTGATAAGTGATAGTTGATAGTTGATAGTTGATAAGTGATAGTTGATAGTTGATAGTTGATAGTTGATAGTTGATAGTTGATAGTTGATAGTTGATAAGTGATAGTTGATAGTTGATAGTTGATAGTTGATAGTTGATAAGTGATAGTTGATAGTTGATAATTGATAAGTGATAGTTGATAGTTGATAGTTGATAGTTGATAATTGATAATTGATAAGTGATAGTTGATAAGTGATAGTTGATAAGTGATAGTTGATAGTTGATAATTGATAGTTGATAGTTGATAAGTGATAGTTGATAGTTGATAGTTGATAGTTGATAAGTGATAGTTGATAGTTGATAGTTGATAAGTGATAGTTGATAGTTGATAGTTGATAAGTGATAGTTGATAAGTGATAGTTGATAGTTGATAAGTGATAGTTGATAGTTGATAGTTGATAGTTGATAGTTGATAAGTGATAGTTGATAGTTGATAGTTGACAGTTGATAAGTGATACTTGATAGTTGATAGTTGATAGTTGATAAGTGATAGTTGATAGTTGATAATTGATAGTTGATAGTTGATAGTTGATAGTTGATAGTTGATAATTGATAAGTGATAGTTGATAGTTGATAGTTGATAGTTGATAAGTGATAGTTGATAGATGATTGTTGATTGTTGATTGTTGATTGTTGATTGTTGATAAGTGATAGTTGATAAGTGATAGTTGATAGTTGATAAGTGATAGTTGATAGTTGATAAGTGATAGTTGATAAGTGATAGTTGATAGTTGATAGTTGATAGTTGATAGTTGATAAGTGATAGTTGATAGTTGATAGTTGATAGTTGATAGTTGATAAGTGATAGTTGATAGTTGATAGTTGATAGTTGATAATTGATAGTTGATAGTTGATAGTTGATAAGTGATAGTTGATAAGTGATAGTTGATAGTTGATAAGTGATAGTTGATAAGTGATAGTTGATAGTTGATAGTTGATAGTTGATAAGTGATAGTTGATAGTTGATAGTTGATAGTTGATAAGTGATAGTTGATAAGTGATAGTTGATAGTTGATAGTTGATAGTTGATAGTTGATAGTTGATAGTTGATAAGTGATAGTTGATAGTTGATAGTTGATAGTTGATAAGTGATAGTTGATAGTTGATAGTTGATAGTTGATAAGTGATAGTTGATAGTTGATAGTTGATAGTTGATAATTGATAAGTGATAGTTGATAGTTGATAGTTGACAGTTGATAATTGATAATTGATAGTTGATAAGTGATAAGTGATAGTTGATAGTTGATAGTTGATAGTTGATAGTTGACAGTTGATAATTGATAATTGATAAGTGATAGTTGATAGTTGATAGTTGATAGTTGATAGTTGATAGTTGATAGTTGATAGTTGATAAGTGATAGTTGATAGTTGATAGTTGATAGTTGATAGTTGATAGTTTATAGTTGATAGTTGATAGTTGATAGTTGATAAGTGATAGTTGATAGTTGATAGTTGATAAGTGATATTTGATAAGTGATAGTTGATAGTTGATAGTTGATAGTTGATAGTTGATAAGTGATAGTTGATAGTTTATAGTTGATAAGTGATAGTTGATAAGTGATAGTTGATAGTTGATAGTTGATAGTTGATAAGTGATAGTTGATAGTTGATAGTTGATAAGTGATAGTTGATAAGTGATAGTTGATAGTTGATAAGTGATAGTTGATAGTTGATAGTTGATAGTTGATAGTTGATAATTGATAAGTGATAGTTGATAGTTGATAGTTGATAGTTGACAGTTGATAAGTGATAGTTGATAGTTGATAGTTGATAGTTGATAAGTGATAAGTGATAAGTGATAGTTGATAGTTGATAGTTGATAGTTGATAGTTGATAATTGATAAGTGATAGTTGATAGTTGATAGTTGATAGTTGATAGTTGATAGTTGATAGTTGATAGTTGATAGTTGATAAGTGATAGTTGATAGTTGATAGTTGATAGTTGATAGTTGATAAGTGATAGTTGATAGTTGATAGTTGATAGTTGATAGTTGATAGTTGATAAGTGATAGTTGATAGTTGATAGTTGATAGTTGATAGTTGATAGTTGATAAGTGATAGTTGATAGTTGATAGTTGATAGTTGATAGTTGATAATTGATAATTGATAAGTGATAGTTGATAGTTGATAGTTGATAGTTGATAGTTGATAGTTGATAAGTGATAGTTGATAAGTGATAGTTGATAGTTGATAGTTGATAAGTGATAGTTGATAGTTGATAGTTGATAGTTGATAGTTGATAGTTGATAAGTGATAGTTGATAGTTGATAGTTGATAGTTGATAAGTGATAGTTGATAGTTGATAATTGATAAGTGATAGTTGATAGTTGATAGTTGATAATTGATAATTGATAAGTGATAGTTGATAAGTGATAGTTGATAAGTGATAGTTGATAGTTGATAATTGATAGTTGATAGTTGATAAGTGATAGTTGATAGTTGATAGTTGATAGTTGATAAGTGATAGTTGATAGTTGATAGTTGATAAGTGATAGTTGATAGTTGATAGTTGATAAGTGATAGTTGATAAGTGATAGTTGATAGTTGATAAGTGATAGTTGATAGTTGATAGTTGATAGTTGATAGTTGATAAGTGATAGTTGATAGTTGATAGTTGACAGTTGATAAGTGATAGTTGATAGTTGATAGTTGATAGTTGATAAGTGATAGTTGATAGTTGATAGTTGATAGTTGATAGTTGATAATTGATAGTTGATAGTTGATAGTTGATAGTTGATAATTGATAAGTGATAGTTGATAGTTGATAGTTGATAGTTGATAGTTGATAGTTGATAAGTGATAGTTGATAGTTGATAGTTGATAGTTGATAGTTGATAGTTGATAGTTGATAAGTGATAGTTGATAGTTGATAGTTGATAGTTGATAGTTGATAGTTGATAAGTGATAGTTGATAGTTGATAGTTGATAGTTGATAGTTGATAAGTGATATTTGATAAGTGATAGTTGATAGTTGATAGTTGATAGTTGATAGTTGATAGTTGATAGTTGATAGTTGATAGTTGATAATTGATAAGTGATAGTTGATAGTTGATAGTTGATAGTTGACAGTTGATAAGTGATAGTTGATAGTTGATAGTTGATAGTTGATAAGTGATAAGTGATAAGTGATAGTTGATAGTTGATAGTTGATAGTTGATAGTTGATAATTGATAAGTGATAGTTGATAGTTGATAGTTGATAGTTGATAGTTGATAGTTGATAGTTGATAGTTGATAAGTGATAGTTGATAGTTGATAGTTGATAGTTGATAGTTGATAGTTGATAGTTGATAGTTGATAGTTGATAGTTGATAGTTGATAAGTGATAGTTGATAGTTGATAGTTGATAGTTGATAGTTGATAGTTGATAAGTGATAGTTGATAGTTGATAGTTGATAGTTGATAGTTGATAATTGATAATTGATAAGTGATAGTTGATAGTTGATAGTTGATAGTTGATAGTTGATAGTTGATAAGTGATAGTTGATAAGTGATAGTTGATAGTTGATAGTTGATAAGTGATAGTTGATAGTTGATAGTTGATAGTTGATAGTTGATAGTTGATAAGTGATAGTTGATAGTTGATAGTTGATAGTTGATAAGTGATAGTTGATAGTTGATAAGTGATAAGTGATAGTTGATAGTTGATAGTTGATAATTGATAATTGATAAGTGATAGTTGATAAGTGATAGTTGATAAGTGATAGTTGATAGTTGATAATTGATAGTTGATAGTTGATAAGTGATAGTTGATAGTTGATAGTTGATAGTTGATAAGTGATAGTTGATAGTTGATAGTTGATAAGTGATAGTTGATAGTTGATAGTTGATAAGTGATAGTTGATAAGTGATAGTTGATAGTTGATAAGTGATAGTTGATAGTTGATAGTTGATAGTTGATAGTTGATAAGTGATAGTTGATAGTTGATAGTTGACAGTTGATAAGTGATAGTTGATAGTTGATAGTTGATAGTTGATAAGTGATAGTTGATAGTTGATAGTTGATAGTTGATAGTTGATAATTGATAGTTGATAGTTGATAGTTGATAGTTGATAATTGATAAGTGATAGTTGATAGTTGATAGTTGATAGTTGATAGTTGATAGTTGATAGTTGATAAGTGATAGTTGATAGTTGATAGTTGATAGTTGATAGTTGATAGTTGATAGTTGATAAGTGATAGTTGATAGTTGATAGTTGATAGTTGATAGTTGATAAGTGATAGTTGATAGTTGATAGTTGATAGTTGATAGTTGATAAGTGATATTTGATAAGTGATAGTTGATAGTTGATAGTTGATAGTTGATAGTTGATAGTTGATAGTTGATAGTTGATAAGTGATAGTTGATAGTTTATAGTTGATAAGTGATAGTTGATAAGTGATAGTTGATAGTTGATAGTTGATAGTTGATAAGTGATAGTTGATAGTTGATAGTTGATAAGTGATAGTTGATAAGTGATAGTTGATAGTTGATAAGTGATAGTTGATAGTTGATAGTTGATAGTTGATAGTTGATAGTTGATAATTGATAAGTGATAGTTGATAGTTGATAGTTGATAGTTGACAGTTGATAAGTGATAGTTGATAGTTGATAGTTGATAGTTGATAGTTGATAGTTGATAGTTGATAAGTGATAGTTGATAAGTGATAGTTGATAGTTGATAGTTGATAGTTGATAGTTGATAGTTGATAAGTGATAGTTGATAGTTGATAGTTGATAGTTGATAGTTGATAAGTGATAGTTGATAGTTGATAGTTGATAAGTGATAGTTGATAGTTGATAGTTGATAGTTGATAATTGATAAGTGATAGTTGATAGTTGATAGTTGACAGTTGATAATTGATAATTGATAGTTGATAAGTGATAAGTGATAAGTGATAGTTGATAGTTGATAGTTGATAGTTGATAGTTGATAGTTGATAAGTGATAGTTGATAAGTGATAGTTGATAGTTGATAGTTGATAAGTGATAGTTGATAGTTGATAGTTGATAGTTGATAATTGATAATTGATAAGTGATAAGTGATAGTTGATAGTTGATAGTTGATAGTTGATAGTTGATAAGTGATAAGTGATAAGTGATAAGTGATAGTTGATAGTTGATAGTTGATAGTTGATAGTTGATAGTTGATAGTTGATAGTTGATAAGTGATAGTTGATAGTTGATAGTTGATAGTTGATAAGTGATATTTGATAAGTGATAGTTGATAGTTGATAGTTGATAGTTGATAAGTGATAGTTGATAGTTTATAGTTGATAAGTGATAGTTGATAAGTGATAGTTGATAAGTGATAGTTGATAGTTGATAGTTGATAGTTGATAAGTGATAGTTGATAGTTGATAGTTGATAAGTGATAGTTGATAAGTGATAGTTGATAGTTGATAAGTGATAGTTGATAGTTGATAGTTGATAGTTGATAGTTGATAGTTGATAATTGATAAGTGATAGTTGATAGTTGATAGTTGATAGTTGACAGTTGATAAGTGATAGTTGATAGTTGATAGTTGATAAGTGATAAGTGATAAGTGATAGTTGATAGTTGATAGTTGATAGTTGATAGTTGATAGTTGATAATTGATAAGTGATAGTTGATAGTTGATAGTTGATAGTTGATAGTTGATAGTTGATAGTTGATAAGTGATAGTTGATAGTTGATAGTTGATAGTTGATAAGTGATAGTTGATAGTTGATAGTTGATAGTTGATAGTTGATAAGTGATAGTTGATAGTTGATAGTTGATAGTTGATAGTTGATAGTTGATAAGTGATAGTTGATAGTTGATAGTTGATAGTTGATAGTTGATAGTTGATAGTTGATAGTTGATAATTGATAATTGATAATTGATAAGTGATAGTTGATAGTTGATAGTTGATAGTTGATAGTTGATAGTTGATAGTTGATAGTTGATAAGTGATAGTTGATAAGTGATAGTTGATAGTTGATAGTTGATAGTTGATAAGTGATAGTTGATAGTTGATAGTTGATAGTTGATAGTTGATAGTTGATAGTTGATAAGTGATAGTTGATAGTTGATAGTTGATAAGTGATAATTGATAGTTGATAATTGATAAGTGATAGTTGATAGTTGATAGTTGATAATTGATAATTGATAAGTGATAGTTGATAAGTGATAGTTGATAAGTGATAGTTGATAGTTGATAATTGATAGTTGATAGTTGATAAGTGATAGTTGATAGTTGATAGTTGATAGTTGATAAGTGATAGTTGATAGTTGATAGTTGATAAGTGATAGTTGATAGTTGATAGTTGATAAGTGATAGTTGATAAGTGATAGTTGATAGTTGATAAGTGATAGTTGATAGTTGATAGTTGATAGTTGATAGTTGATAGTTGATAAGTGATAGTTGATAGTTGATAGTTGACAGTTGATAAGTGATAGTTGATAGTTGATAGTTGATAAGTGATAGTTGATAGTTGATAGTTGATAGTTGATAGTTGATAATTGATAGTTGATAGTTGATAGTTGATAGTTGATAAGTGATAGTTGATAGTTGATAGTTGATAGTTGATAGTTGATAGTTGATAGTTGATAGTTGATAAGTGATATTTGATAAATGATAGTTGATAGTTGATAGTTGATAGTTGATAAGTGATAGTTGATAGTTTATAGTTGATAAGTGATAGTTGATAAGTGATAGTTGATAGTTGATAGTTGATAGTTGATAAGTGATAGTTGATAGTTGATAGTTGATAAGTGATAGTTGATAAGTGATAGTTGATAGTTGATAAGTGATAGTTGATAGTTGATAGTTGATAGTTGATAGTTGATAGTTGATAATTGATAAGTGATAGTTGATAGTTGATAGTTGATAGTTGACAGTTGATAAGTGATAGTTGATAGTTGATAGTTGATAGTTGATAGTTGATAGTTGATAGTTGATAGTTGATAAGTGATAAGTGATAAGTGATAAGTGATAGTTGATAGTTGATAGTTGATAGTTGATAGTTGATAGTTGATAATTGATAAGTGATAGTTGATAGTTGATAGTTGATAGTTGATAGTTGATAGTTGATAGTTGATAAGTGATAGTTGATAGTTGATAGTTGATAAGTGATAGTTGATAGTTGATAGTTGATAGTTGATAGTTGATAGTTGATAGTTGATAAGTGATAGTTGATAGTTGATAGTTGATAGTTGATAGTTGATAGTTGATAGTTGATAAGTGATAGTTGATAGTTGATAGTTGATAGTTGATAGTTGATAAGTGATAGTTGATAGTTGATAGTTGATAGTTGATAGTTGATAGTTGATAGTTGATAGTTGATAATTGATAATTGATAGTTGATAGTTGATAGTTGATAGTTGATAGTTGATAGTTGATAATTGATAGTTGATAGTTGATAGTTGATAAGTGATAGTTGATAGTTGATAGTTGATAAGTGATAGTTGATAGTTGATAGTTGATAGTTGATAGTTGATAGTTGATAGTTGATAGTTGATAAGTGATAGTTGATAGTTGATAGTTGATAGTTGATAGTTGATAGTTGATAAGTGATAGTTGATAGTTGATAATTGATAAGTGATAGTTGATAGTTGATAATTGATAATTGATAAGTGATAGTTGATAAGTGATAGTTGATAAGTGATAGTTGATAGTTGATAGTTGATAAGTGATAGTTGATAGTTGATAGTTGATAGTTGATAGTTGATAAGTGATAGTTGATAGTTGATAGTTGATAAGTGATTGTTGATAGTTGATAGTTGATAAGTGATAGTTGATAAGTGATAGTTGATAGTTGATAAGTGATAGTTGATAGTTGATAGTTGATAGTTGATAGTTGATAAGTGATAGTTGATAGTTGATAGTTGACAGTTGATAAGTGATAGTTGATAGTTGATAGTTGATAGTTGATAAGTGATAGTTGATAGTTGATAGTTGATAATTGATAGTTGATAGTTGATAGTTGATAGTTGATAATTGATAAGTGATAGTTGATAGTTGATAGTTGATAGTTGATAGTTGATAGTTGATAAGTGATAGTTGATAGTTGATAGTTGATAGTTGATAGTTGATAGTTGATAGTTGATAAGTGATAGTTGATAGTTGATAGTTGATAGTTGATAGTTGATAGTTGATAGTTGATAAGTGATAGTTGATAGTTGATAGTTGATAGTTGATAGTTGATAGTTGATAGTTGATAGTTGATAAGTGATAGTTGATAGTTGATAGTTGATAGTTGATAGTTGATAATTGATAGTTGATAGTTGATAGTTGATAAGTGATAGTTGATAAGTGATAGTTGATAGTTGATAGTTGATAAGTGATAGTTGATAGTTGATAGTTGATAGTTGATAGTTGATAAGTGATAGTTGATAGTTGATAGTTGATAGTTGATAGTTGATAGTTGATAAGTGATAGTTGATAGTTGATAGTTGATAATTGATAAGTGATAGTTGATAGTTGATAATTGATAATTGATAAGTGATAGTTGATAAGTGATAGTTGATAAGTGATAGTTGATAGTTGATAATTGATAGTTGATAGTTGATAAGTGATAGTTGATAGTTGATAGTTGATAGTTGATAGTTGATAAGTGATAGTTGATAGTTGATAGTTGATAATTGATAAGTGATAGTTGATAGTTGATAATTGATAATTGATAAGTGATAGTTGATAAGTGATAGTTGATAGTTGATAGTTGATAGTTGATAGTTGATAGTTGATAATTGATAGTTGATAGTTGATAGTTGATAAGTGATAGTTGATAAGTGATAGTTGATAGTTGATAGTTGATAAGTGATAGTTGATAGTTGATAGTTGATAGTTGATAGTTGATAAGTGATAGTTGATAGTTGATAGTTGATAGTTGATAGTTGATAGTTGATAAGTGATAGTTGATAGTTGATAGTTGATAGTTGATAAGTGATAGTTGATAGTTGATAATTGATAATTGATAAGTGATAGTTGATAAGTGATAGTTGATAAGTGATAGTTGATAGTTGATAATTGATAGTTGATAGTTGATAAGTGATAGTTGATAGTTGATAGTTGATAGTTGATAGTTGATAAGTGATAGTTGATAGTTGATAGTTGATAGTTGATAATTGATAAGTGATAGTTGATAGTTGATAATTGATAATTGATAAGTGATAGTTGATAAGTGATAGTTGATAGTTGATAATTGATAGTTGATAGTTGATAAGTGATAGTTGATAGTTGATAGTTGATAGTTGATAGTTGATAAGTGATAGTTGATAGTTGATAGTTGATAAGTGATAGTTGATAGTTGATAGTTGATAGTTGATAAGTGATAGTTGATAAGTGATAGTTGATAGTTGATAAGTGATAGTTGATAGTTGATCGTTGATAGTTGATAGTTGATAAGTGATAGTTGATAGTTGATAGTTGATAGTTGACAGTTGATAAGTGATAGTTGATAGTTGATAGTTGATAGTTGATAAGTGATAGTTGATAGTTGATAGTTGATAATTGATAGTTGATAGTTGATAGTTGATAATTGATAAGTGATAGTTGATAGTTGATAGTTGATAGTTGATAGTTGATAGTTGATAGTTGATAAGTGATAGTTGATAGTTGATAGTTGATAGTTGATAGTTGATAAGTGATAGTTGATAGTTGATAGTTGATAAGTGATAGTTGATAGTTGATAGTTGATAATTGATAATTGATAGTTGATAGCTGATAAGTGATAGTTGATAGTTGATAAGTGATAGTTGATAGTTGATAGTTGATAGTTGTTAATTGATAGTTGATAGTTGATAGTTGATAGTTGATAGTTGATAATTGATAAGTGATAGTTGATAGTTGATAGTTGATAGTTGATAGTTGATAGTTGATAGTTGATAATTGATAATTGATAAGTGATAATTGATAAGTGATAGTTGATAGTTGATAGTTGATAATTGATAAGTGATAGTTGATAGTTGATAGTTGATAGTTGACAGTTGACAGTTGATAGTTGATAGTTGATAGTTGATAGTTGATAGTTGATAAGTGATAGTTGATAGTTGATAGTTGATAGTTGATAGTTGATAGTTTATAGTTGATAGTTTATAGTTGATAAGTGATAGTTGATAGATGATTGTTGATTGTTGATTGTTGATTGTTGATAGTTGATAAGTGATAGTTGATAAGTGATAGTTGATAGTTGATAAGTGATAGTTGATAAGTGATAGTTGATAAGTGATAGTTGATAGTTGATAGTTGATAGTTGATAAGTGATAGTTGATAGTTGATAGTTGATAAGTGATAGTTGATAGTTGATAGTTGATAAGTGATAGTTGATAAGTGATAGTTGATAAGTGATAGTTGATAAGTGATAGTTGATAAGTGATAGTTGATAAGTGATAGTTGATAGTTGATAAGTGATAGTTGATAAGTGATAGTTGATAGTTGATAGTTGATAGTTGATAGTTGATAGTTGATAAGTGATAGTTGATAGTTGATAGTTGATAGTTGATAGTTGATAAGTGATAGTTGATAAGTGATAGTTGATAGTTGATAGTTGATAGTTGATAGTTGATAAGTGATAGTTGATAGTTGATAGTTGATAAATGATAAGTGATAGTTGATAAGTGATAGTTGATAAGTGATAGTTGATAGTTGATAATTGATAGTTGATAGTTGATAAGTGATAGTTGATAGTTGATAGTTGATAGTTGATAGTTGATAATTGATAAGTGATAGTTGATAAGTGATAGTTGATAAGTGATAGTTGATAGTTGATAAGTGATAGTTGATAGTTGATAAGTGATAGTTGATAGTTGATAGTTGATAGTTGATAGTTGATAAGTGATAGTTGATAGTTGATAGTTGATAGTTGATAGTTGATAGTTGATAAGTGATAGTTGATAGTTGATAGTTGATAGTTGATAAGTGATAGTTGATAGTTGATAGTTGATAAGTGATAGTTGATAGTTGATAGTTGATAGTTGATAGTTGATAGTTGATAAGTGATAGTTGATAGTTGATAGTTGATAGTTGATAGTTGATAAGTGATAGTTGATAGTTGATAGTTGATAGTTGATAAGTGATAGTTGATAGTTGATAGTTGATAGTTGATAATTGATAAGTGATAGTTGATAGTTGATAGTTGATAGTTGATAGTTGATAGTTGATAAGTGATAGTTGATAGTTGATAGTTGATAGTTGATAGTTGATAATTGATAGTTGATAGTTGATAGTTGATAATTGATAAGTGATAGTTGATAGTTGATAGTTGATAGTTGATAGTTGATAGTTGATAAGTGATAGTTGATAGTTGATAGTTGATAGTTGATAGTTGATAGTTGATAAGTGATAGTTGATAGTTGATAGTTGATAGTTGATAGTTGATAGTTGATAAGTGATAGTTGATAGTTGATAGTTGATAGTTGATAGTTGATAGTTGATAGTTGATAAGTGATAAGTGATAAGTGATAAGTGATAGTTGATAGTTGATAGTTGATAGTTGATAGTTGATAGTTGATAAGTGATAGTTGATAGTTGATAGTTGATAGTTGATAGTTGATAGTTGATAGTTGATAGTTGATAAGTGATAAGTGATAGTTGATAGTTGATAGTTGATAGTTGATAGTTGATAGTTGATAAGTGATAGTTGATAGTTGATAGTTGATAGTTGATAGTTGATAGTTGATAAGTGATAGTTGATAAGTGATAGTTGATAATTGATAAGTGATAGTTGATAGTTGATAGTTGATAGTTGATAAGTGATAGTTGATAGTTGATAGTTGATAGTTGATAGTTGATAGTTGATAAGTGATAGTTGATAGTTGATAGTTGATAGTTGATAGTTGATAAGTGATAGTTGATAGTTGATAGTTGATAGTTGATAGTTGATAGTTGATAGTTGATAAGTGATAGTTGATAGTTGATAGTTGATAGTTGATAGTTGATAGTTGATAGTTGATAAGTGATAGTTGATAGTTGATAGTTGATAGTTGATAGTTGATAAGTGATAGTTGATAAGTGATAGTTGATAGTTGATAATTGATAAGTGATAGTTGATAGTTGATAGTTGATAGTTGATAGTTGATAAGTGATAGTTGATAGTTGATAGTTGATAATTGATAGTTGATAGTTGATAGTTGATAGTTGATAAGTGATAGTTGATAGTTGATAGTTGATAAGTGATAGTTGATAGTTGATAGTTGATAGTTGATAAGTGATAGTTGATAAGTGATAGTTGATAGTTGATAAGTGATAGTTGATAGTTGATAGTTGATAGTTGATAATTGATAAGTGATAGTTGATAGTTGATAATTGATAATTGATAAGTGATAGTTGATAAGTGATAAGTGATAGTTGATAGTTGATAATTGATAGTTGATAGTTGATAGTTGATAGTTGATAGTTGATAGTTGATAAGTGATAGTTGATAGTTGATAGTTGATAGTTGATAGTTGATAAGTGATAGTTGATAAGTGATAGTTGATAGTTGATAGTTGATAGTTGATAGTTGATAGTTGATAAGTGATAGTTGATAGTTGATAGTTGACAGTTGATAAGTGATAGTTGATAGTTGATAGTTGATAGTTGATAAGTGATAGTTGATAGTTGATAGTTGATAATTGATAGTTGATAATTGATAAGTGATAGTTGATAGTTGATAGTTGATAGTTGATAGTTGATAGTTGATAAGTGATAGTTGAGAGTTGATAGTTGATAGTTGATAAGTGATAGTTGATAGTTGATAGTTGATAGTTGATAGTTGATAAGTGATAGTTGAGAGTTGAGAGTTGATAGTTGATAGTTGATAAGTGATAGTTGATAGTTGATAGTTGATAGTTGATAGTTGATAAGTGATAGTTGATAGTTGATAGTTGATAGTTGATAGTTGATAGTTGATAAGTGATAGTTGATAGTTGATAGTTGATAAGTGATAGTTGATAGTTGATAGTTGATAATTGATAATTGATAGTTGATAGCTGATAAGTGATAGTTGATAGTTGATAGTTGATAGTTGATAAGTGATAGTTGATAAGTGATAGTTGATAGTTGATAGTTGTTAATTGATAGTTGATAGTTGATAATTGATAGTTGATAGTTGATAGTTGATAGTTGATAGTTGATAATTGATAAGTGATAGTTGATAGTTGATAGTTGATAGTTGATAGTTGATAGTTGATAATTGATAGTTGACAGTTGATAGTTGATAGTTGATAGTTGATAGTTGATAAGTGATAGTTGATAGTTGATAGTTGATAAGTGATCGTTGATAGTTGATAATTGATAAGTGATAGTTGATAGTTGATAGTTGATAGTTGATAAGTGATAGTTGATAAGTGATAGTTGATAGTTGATAGTTGATATTTGATAGTTGATAAGTGATAGTTGATAGTTGATAGTTGATAGTTGATAGTTGATAGATGATAGTTGATTGTTGATTGTTGATTGTTGATTGTTGATAGTTGATAGTTGATAGTTGATAAGTGATAGTTGATAGTTGATAAGTGATAGTTGATAGTTGATAGTTGATAAGTGATAGTTGATAAGTGATAGTTGGTAGTTGATAAGTGATAGTTGATAAGTGATAGTTGATAGTTGATAGTTGATAGTTGATAGTTGATAGTTGATAAGTGATAGTTGATAGTTGATAGTTGATAGTTGTTAGTTGATAGTTGATAGTTGATAAGTGATAAGTGATAGTTGATAGTTGATAGTTGATAGTTGATAAGTGATAGTTGATAGTTGATAGTTGATAGTTGATAAGTGATAGTTGATAGTTGATAGTTGATAGTTGATAATTGATAATTGATAAGTGATAGTTGATAAGTGATAGTTGATAAGTGATAGTTGATAGTTGATAATTGATAGTTGATAGTTGATAAGTGATAGTTGATAGTTGATAGTTGATAAGTGATAGTTGATAGTTGATAGTTGATAGTTGATAGTTGATAAGTGATAGTTGATAGTTGATAGTTGATAGTTGATAAGTGATAGTTGATAAGTGATAGTTGATAGTTGATAGTTGATAAGTGATAGTTGATAGTTGATAGTTGATAGTTGATAGTTGATAAGTGATAGTTGATAGTTGATAGTTGATAGTTGATAGTTGACAGTTGATAAGTGATAGTTGATAGTTGATAGTTGATAGTTGATAGTTGATAAGTGATAGTTGATAGTTGATAGTTGATAATTGATAGTTGATAGTTGATAATTGATAAGTGATAGTTGATAGTTGATAGTTGATAGTTGATAGTTGATAGTTGATAGTTGATAAGTGATAGTTGATAGTTGATAGTTGATAGTTGATAGTTGATAGTTGATAGTTGATAAGTGATAGTTGATAGTTGATAGTTGATAGTTGATAGTTGATAAGTGATAGTTGATAGTTGATAGTTGATAGTTGATAGTTGATAGTTGATAGTTGATAAGTGATAGTTGATAGTTGATAGTTGATAGTTGATAGTTGATAGTTGATAAGTGATAGTTGATAGTTGATAGTTGATAGTTGATAATTGATAATTGATAGTTGATAGCTGATAAGTGATAGTTGATAGTTGATAGTTGATAAGTGATAGTTGATAGTTGATAGTTGTTAATTGATAGTTGATAGTTGATAGTTGATAATTGATAAGTGATAGTTGATAGTTGATAGTTGATAATTGATAATTGATAAATGATAGTTGATACTTGATAGTTGATAATTGATAAGTGATAGTTGATAGTTGATAGTTGATAGTTGACAGTTGATAGTTGATAGTTGATAGTTGATAGTTGATAAGTGATAGTTGATAGTTGATAGTTGATAGTTGATAGTTGATAGTTGATAAGTGATAGTTGATAGTTGATAGTTGATAATTGATAAGTGATAGTTGATAGTTGATAGTTGATAAGTGATAGTTGATAGTTGATAAGTGATAGTTGATAAGTGATAGTTGATAGTTGATAGTTGATAGTTGATAGTTGATAGTTGATAAGTGATAGTTGATAGTTGATAGTTGATAGTTGATAGTTGATAGTTGATAGTTGATAGATGATTGTTGATTGTTGATTGTTGATTGTTGATTGTTGATTGTTGATAGTTGATAGTTGATAGTTGATAGTTGATAGTTGATAAGTGATAGTTGATAGTTGATAGTTGATAGTTGATAGTTGATTGTTGATTGTTGATTGTTGATAGTTGATAGTTGATAGTTG
>NW_028179465.1:0-8446 GCF_964030765.1 Micromesistius poutassou | reverse complement strand
TGAGGTGGTAGGTGTGTGATTATGTGTGGTGTGTGTGTGTGTGTGTGTGTGTGTGTGTGTGTGTATGTATGTGTGTGTGTGTGTGTGTGTGTGTGTGTGTGTGTCTGTGTCTGTGTGTGTGTATGTATGTATGTATGTATGTGTGTGTGTGTGTGTGTGTGTGTGTGTGTGTGTGTGTGTGTGCCTATCTGCAGGAGTCCTGAATTCTCTCCAAGCAGGTCCGCGTTGCCAAGGTTACTGAAGGCAATTTTTCTGGTAGGGCAATTAACTTCCAGAAGCAAACAGCATGGAACAGGTGCATCCAAGGAACTTAGAGAGAGAGAGAGAGAGAGAGAGAGAGAGAGAGAGAGAGAGGAGAGAGAGGAAAAGAGAGGGACAATGTGTGTGTGTGTGTGTGTGTGTGTGTGTGCGTGCGTGCGTGTGTTGTACCCATTTGGGTGTATGTGGTGTACGTATCTGTGTTCTTGTGTGTGTGTGTGGTGTGTGTGGTGTGTGTGTGTGTGTGTGTGTGTGTGTGTGTGTGTATGTGTGTGTGTGTGTGTGTGTGTGTGTGTGTGTGTGTGGTGTGTGTGTGTGCGTGTGCGTGTGTGCGTGTGTGTGTGTGTATGTGTGTGTGTGTGTGTGTGTGTGTGTGTGTGTGTGGGTGTGTGTGTGTGGGCTAGACTCATACAGAATGTATGATTAAACAATGTGAAGCAGCGATGCCTCATATGACCTTGTATGCAGAGTAAAATGCAGCGAGAAAGAGAGAGTCAAAATAGGAGCCAGATAGTGTGAAAGGTTAATTACTAGTAATTAGGATTCTAGTCATTTTTAACCTGATCAACCTGACCAGAAGTAGAACTTCCTCTTCATTCTCTTCTACATTCATCTAAGAATGAATGTATACCCCACAAAAGACAATGAGAATTCAATTCAAATAGAAGACATCTTCCCAAACTGTGATAGTGCTTCCCAGCAGAAAGCCACCCGATGTGGGTGTGAGTGTGGGTGAACATAGCTGCCCGTTGTCCCGTCCCGACCATCCAACTGCCCTGGCCTCATGGCCCCTGCTAATGCCGGCACAGCATAGCCGCTCTGTCTAGCCCCGTCTGCTGTGGCCGAGAGACAAACGACAGCAACACGAGAGAGAGAGAGAGAGAGAGAGAGAGAGAGAGAGGGGCGAGAGAGCAAGAGAATAAAGACTGTACAGAAAAGGATTTTGAAAAAAAAAGATTGAAAGCAATTTGGTAAGTGTGTATGTGTGTGTGTGTGTGTGTGTGTGTGTGTGCGTGTGCGTGTGTGCGTGTGTATGTGTATGTGTGTGTGTGTGTGTGTGTGTGTGTGCGTGTGCGCGTGTGCGTGTGTGCGTGTGCGTGTGTGTGTGTGTGTGTCTTGGCTCTGATCTCTTTAGTAAGCTCTGTGATCCAGTTAGAAGCAATGAGTGGCTAATGTCAGACCTAACTGGAGGAGAGAGGACTGGACAGCTCCTTGTGTGTGTGCGTGTGTGGGTGTGCGTGGGTCTGTGTGTGCGTGGGTCTGTGTGTGTGTGTGTGCGTGTGCTTTGGGTCTGTGTGTGCGTGGGTCTGTGTGTGTGTGTGTGCGTGTGCTTTGGGTCTGTGTGTGCGTGTGTCTGTGTGTACGTGTGCTGATATTTTCAATCCAACAATATCACAGTTTTTTTTCATATAGGAACCCTAACGTGAACGTGTATGTATGCATGTATTCATGCATTTATGTGCATGTGTTAAAGTGTGTACGTCTGTGTTTGTGTGTGTGTTAACGTGTGTACGCTCGCGCGCGCGTGTGTGTGTGTGTGCTTACAGTTGCATAAGTGAATGTGTGTTACAGGGCGTGGCAGAGAAGCAGGCGTTCCCATCAGTGCAGAGAGATTAAAGTGTGTGTCAAGACGTTCCTGTGTTACTCTCCTCTCAGGAAGGGAAAACAGTTTGATTTAAGTTCATGGTCAAACTGAGGATACACGCTCACTTTGATGCTAAGGAATCAACACTAATGTCTATCTGTCTCCAAACTACAGGAGAATAGAGCCATGAAATACTCTGAATAAATGAGCTTTAAAACGATCATGGTTAACGTAGAACATGAACTGGATTACGGTAGCTCTGTGCTGCTCTATTAGAATCATCTGGACGGCGGGGGCTGCTGGTTTGAAACCGGCCAGGCCTTGTGAGTCAGGTGGATCCATTTTGAGGTTCATTGGAAAAATCTGTCCGCAGACAACTAAGGCAGTGTGACCTAAAGGCATCGACAATATACATCAGTCAATTGAATACGCACTGGTGTAGCTCGTTTCTTGAGTTTTTTTTTTTTACGATCATTAAAAAGGCTTTTTTTGTTCAAAAAACAAATTTCCTGCACTGCATTCTGGGACGTGTTAAGTGGGGCGAGTGGGTACATGAGGGGGCGGCCCCCCAGCAGGTAGCGTCCTTGGAAGCGTTTGATTAGGACACATGCACTACATGCCAGCACACTGCCCTCCGACTGCACGTCATTAGTTTTCCATAATGCACCAGAGAAAGATCTTTTTTTAAGTTGACTTCACTTTGAAATACACTGGATGTAAAAAAAAAAAAAGAAAATGCTTAATATAGTTTTCCATGTTGCTTATAATGATTTTCACGGGTTGTTTTGTGAACCACATATATATGGTTAGCAGAGCCCTGCTTTAGCGCAGTAATCAGCTAATCGTGTTTTTGTCACAGTGTGAGTGCGTCTGCGCAGTGAGCTTCATAGACAAAGCACCGCATTGATTGCCGGCGCCAAGGTACAGAGACGGGGCTGCCAAACCTAATGGATGAGGGCTTCAAGAAAACACACTTCTTCAGACGCGTGAAACAGGAATTCTCCATTTGTCGGTTGCGCTATCTCTTATTGTCCCCCACTCTCTCTCTCTTGCTCCCTATCTCCTGTCTCCTCTCTCCCCTCAATCTCGCCGGCTCAGTCTCCAACAATCGGAAAATAAATTAATAAATGCTTGTAATGTGACATTTGCATTACACCCTTTCATCTCCCCTACCATCACGTACTTCCACAATATTCCGCTCCAAACTGCCTCGTAAAACCTTGTGTCTGAGAGCCAGCCCGGCCAACGAAAGGTGTGATACCAAACTCCTCGTTCACTCCCCTGGGGAGAGATATGGTAAGCAGAGGGAAATAAAGACGGCGCTCAGACAGAGAGATATTGAGCTAAATTCCCTCCAACCCTACGCCGCCGCCGCCGCAGCACAAATCATGCCTGCGCGCCTAATTCACAGCCGTTACGCACACACACAGCACGGGCCTTTGCATAGAGCAGATGCTTTATGTATGAACGTAAATGTGTGTGTGTGTGTGTGTGTGTGTGTGTTTGCGTTTGTGTGTGTGTGTTTATGTGTGTGTGTGTGTGTGTATGTGAAGACGAAAGTAAAAGGGATGAGGGAGTGAGATAGAGAGACAGGTGGAGAGAGAGAGGGAGAGGGAGAGAGCGAGAGAGAGAGAGAGAGAGAGAGAGAGAGAGAGAGAGAGAGGGAGGAAGGGGAGTGGGCGGGGGGGGGGGGTGATTTAGGGGTAATGAGAGCTGGTAAAATCACGAAGCCCAGCGGCATTGTGGGAACAAATCTAATCTGCTAATGGAGAGGGAGGGGTTGGGTGGGAGGGGGAGGGAGCACATGGGGAGTGTGTGTGTGTGTGTGTGTGTGTGTGTGTGTGTGTGTGTTGGGGAGGTTGGGTGATTGAGGGTTTATGAGAGGGAGGAGGGATGTATATGGATGAGGAACAAGATAAATAACGAAGAGAAGAGAGAGAGAGAGAGAGATAGAGAGAGAGAGAGAGAGAGAGAGAGAGGGAGAGATAGAGTTAGAGAGAGAGAGGGAGAGATAGAGAGTTAGAGAGAGAGAGAGAGAGAGAGAGAGAGAGAGAGAGAGAGAGGGGGAGCGATAGAGAGAGAGAGAGAGGGAGAGATATAGTTAGAGAGAAAGAGGGAGAGATAGAGAGTTAGAGAGAGAGAGAGAGAGAGAGAGAGAGAGAGAGAGAGGGAGCGATATAGTTAGAGAGAGAGGGAGGGAGAGAAAGCGAGGAGGAGAGATGGAATATGAAAGACAGAAGGAAGGTCGAGTCAGACACAGCATAAAGCTCACAGAGGGGCGGACGGGAGATATGGACAAAAGGAGAAAGTAGAGAGGCAGAGAAAGAAACGGAACGGCCAGATAACAGACGGACGAGAGAGACGGAGAAGTACAACTAGGGGCGTGTTTAAAGAACGGAAAGGAGGTAGGAAAATATTCTCTAGAGGACAGGAAGAGGAGGTGTGTAGAGGGCAGGGAAGGAAAGGGAAGAGAGGAAAGGATGGTAGAAGGGGAGAGGAGATGAGGGGAAAGGAGAGAAGGAGGGGAAGGGAGAAAGTTTACTATTGGGGTCAAGGGCGAGAGGGGAAAATAAGAGGTGAGACCAGATGTCTCTATTTGCATCTGTGTGTGTGTGTGTGTGTGTGTGTGTGTGTGTGTGTGTGTGTGTGTGTGTGTATGTGAGACAACAATATGTGCTGATTGGGCTCTCTTGGGCCTTACCCTCCCAATGCCTCTAGCCTCGGTTGTTTCTCTATGACACACACACACACACACACACACACACACACACACACACACACACACACACACACACTCACAAACACACACACTGCAAAATGCACACACACTGCACCAGTCACACGTGCACAGACACTCACAGCAGAAGGCAGCCACTGCGAGGTAATTGCCCCAGACTGTTAATGTTTAGTGAAATAAAACTACACTGGTCTTTACAAGGCAAGCCTAATTTCACCACTTTATGTCTTTACCTCAGCAAAATGGCTGACAACCACTTCACAACAGCCCTGGAGGGATAGCGGGGCGGGGAAAAGCTAGAACACATTCACACAAACATAACACAGAAGCAGCCTGCTGGAGACTCCATTCAGACAGAGGGTGGAGGGTGGACTGTGGAGGGACCGGGGAGTTTGGAGTCCTGGCTGGTCCCTGACGGTCCAGCACAGTCCAGGCCAGCCTGTCCTCCAAGGGCTACAGGAACCCCTGTGATCCCAGTTATATACTTATACATAGTTATTTAGCAAAGTATGGCGCAATTTGATCGGTTCGATTGGTTTGATTGGTTCCTATTGGATATTGGGCAATATCCCATGATTGAGATCTCAAACGTGGGATATTGTTTTCATCGCAAAATGTCGCGCGTGACGGTCGTCTCGTCACGCTAATAAAAAACGAATAAACCGCTAATAAAAACAAATAAATCCCGGCAAAAAGTGTTATCTTGTTTATTTTTGGAGTGTTCCTGTGTAGTATATACTCAAACAATTATTCACCTCAGGCTCCGTGAATAGTGAGGAATAGCCCCCGCGACCTTCGGTCTCCCCACTAGTCACTTCGCCTTCGGCGAATAATTGCTAGATATACCTAAGTATATAAGTTATATCATTAGATGTCCATTTCCATTACATAATGAAAGTTCAGATTGACCTGCAAGCTGGACCACTGGAACTTTTCGTATTGTATTCAAATCAATGCCACAGAATCAGTCAGACCTAATATCTGTACACACATATGGCTGCACACTTGAGTGAGCTTCTTATCAAGATGTCTTCTTCTTCTTCTTCTCCTTGGAGGAGGGGGGCGGGGGGGGAGGGGGGAGGGGTCTCGTCTCCCACACCTGGAAGATGAATTAGCAGGCGATGCTTTGGATGTCAGCCTGCTAAACACATCACAAGATTTTAACTAGGATAAAGGGCTCCACAAATATTTTGAGTTCCCCGAGTTGACTTGGATGATCAAAACGTGTCTAGGAACCACATGTTTAGAAAGCTTTCCAGTCCAAGCGTCGCCAATTAGGCCCAATTAGTGGTTCTGGCTCCCCTTCTGCACCATCGTGGCAGGAAGAAACATTTCAAACCATAACATGTCACAATACATTGTATCATATCGTATTAAAATAATCCACCACATGCGGTCTATCTTTGATCAATGGGGCTTAAACACACACACACACACACACACCAATCACGCAGCTGGCAAACGTACCGCAGGCTACAGCGGTAGCCTCGTGTGCGGATGTGGAAGTCCAGGCGCAAAATATGAAACCACGTTTGACATTAACGGTCCTCATCGGGTCCTACTGGACGTAACACAAACAGAGATACACAGATACCTGACAGGGCCATTAGAAGTGCACTGAACAGACCTCCGACGCCGCCAGCTCTACGACTAGTAGCTAAGAGACCGGGGCAACACGCAATAACAACAGCTAGGTGAAGAACACAGCGTAGCCTGAACTCATGTGTAGCGTTCACTGACAAGTCCTGTCGTGTCCAATGGAAAGCCTCTTCACTGAGTCTAACCCTACGCGCTGATCCAACGCCGAGACAAATCAAGAAGGACTTCCCAAAATAACTTCTTACTTCAAAGCATAAACAAGGCTGATTCTTGGTCCTCACGGGTAAAGCGACACAGAAAGGGCACACAGACACATGGTCCACCAGCGACGTGTAATGGTTAGATTGGAAGGGGCCGCTTCGTTGAGGATGACCAGCGCAGGCATAACAAGACCAGCCATGACGTGGTGTGTTTGCATTGGGCTCACGGGTCAACAAAAGCAAACACAGATGCGACGCTAGGCTCGAGGTTGCGACAATTACCGCACATTACCGTGATGCTTCGCAGGGACTCGCGTGTTTATGAGGTAATACACAGTTTCACGTGCTCCACCGGCACGACTCGGCAATCCCGCAGTCATTACGGCATTACGAGAAACAATAGACAGAAGGCTGTGGGGCCGCTGGAGGACTCTGTGTTTCCTGGAGAGTTCTTGGGTCATTTCTTCTGGAACCTGAGCCAAGGTGTCAGGCGCCATACGTTCAAGACATGAGTAGTCAAACCACAAAGCAACCACCTAGATGAACATATACAATGTTCTTCTAAGAAGGAGAGTTTGGATTGTAAGGGAACAGTGTATTGATAGTACCTAATCAAACATCATAACAATTTTGTAGACTGCATAGGAGTACAAATATATATATATATATATATATAGTATATATATTATATATATATATATATAGACATATATATATATATATATATATATATATATTGAAGAATCTAATTACAAATATAATAATAAATGTACTGATGAAAGATGAATAGAAATGTAGATAAAATGCATTGAATAGAATAGAACTGATGAGAAAATAACAATAGAATGGATACCATAACATCCAGCAGTCTCTTCTTTGTATGCATGACAAAACCATACAGTAGATGGCGCTGTAATGCTTCTAACAGTCCCACAATCAATACCTCTGGATCGGTAGTTGCATGCTCAAACTAATTCACCCCCATATCACTAGCTCAGCATATCTGTGATCTTGTTATGTATTGTATGGGCTGCGGTCAAGAGAGGACAGAACAGCACGTTTGTAGATAAAACAATTAAGGGTTGAAATGAGAAACAAAAGGTGTCATAAGTAAGGATATGTCACCGCGAACACACACACAAACACAGATACACACTCACACACACACACACACACCTATACACACACATTTACACGAAAGATCCAAAATATGTAGTATCATAATGGTTTACAATAGATATCGGCTTTGCCATTCTGAGAGACTTTGACCCCGGTTTGAAAACGAACGCACCATCCTTGAAGAAAGAGATGTTGGGAGGAAAGGGGTGGCTCTAAACATGGGACAAAGAAGGGTCTCTCTCACTCTCTCTCTCTACACACACACCTGTTGTGTGCCCCCCTCACTCTATCCGTCCTACTTTCACATAGGACTTGCAGGACTCGTAGGACTCCCACCTGCTCGTTTCATCTGGAGTATCTGGTCTGTGAGACCTCGCCTGTTCCTCTGCCCAAGACAGCAGGAAGTGAATCAGCTCTGAACCAGGAAGTGAATGAGCTTGAATCCAAGTGCCTATTCCCCTAGCGGTCATGTTGGTTCCATCTTGGTCCTAATCCTTAGCAGGGGAGCATAACTGAATGTGGAGTTTTGAACCAAGATGGCTGCAGGGTAAATACATACGTAATGTCTCATACATAGAGGATATATGTTAAAGGTTGTTGTTCTGTGCTTTGGCGTTTCCTTTCTCTGAGCCGTTGTGTTGTCATGACAACAGCACAACAGCAACAACAGCAACAAAAGGCCAGGGTTTTGGATTTGCAGATAAACATGTTTATTTTAATGAAAATCTGTTGAGCTGCAGTGAAACAACATGGAACCAGAATCAAACAAATGAGGCTCGATACAATCTGTTAGATTTTGAGTCCAACAAAATCCCCTTGCTAACCACAGTTTTGCTTTATTGCTGTGTGTGTGTGTGTGTGTGTGTGTGTGTGTGTGTGTGTGTGTGTGTGTTTGATGTAGGCATACTGGTAAGTGATCAAGATGAGTTTGTGTACAAAACACTACAG
>NW_028179466.1:0-7196 GCF_964030765.1 Micromesistius poutassou | reverse complement strand
CCCCTGCTGGCTTCGGTTGACCTTGTTGTCAGGGCGACCGATCTGTTTAGAGTTTCCCTTCGGAGGCGAGCGAGGGCGAGCGAGGGGCGAGCGGGGGGGGGGGGGAGGGGGGGGGGGGGGAGGGAGATGGGGAGATGGGGGGGTGGGGGGGGGGGGGGGGGCGGGGGGGGGGTGGACTGCTGTGAAGATCCATCACGCGTTCTTCCTCGTCCTCTTCCTCCTCGCCCCTCTCATTATGGGATGGCCTCTCCAACTGCGTACTTTCCAGACGGGGGCTCCTGAGAGATTGATCTCACACCTCGTGGAAAGTGAGGATGGATGTTCCTTGGACCCGCCGCAGCGTTGGGATGGACCCAAGGACCCGTAGGAGGCCTCTGAATGCCAGCAGCGGTCCACACACCATGATGGATGTTTAACGCTCGGAGGGGGGTGGAGGGGCGGGGGGCTTATTGGGTTTTCTTCAAAACACTCTCGCCGTTTATTTTCCCTCCATAAACATTTTCCTTGTGTATTTCTCTTCCAATCGATTTATAGATCAGACTTCTTGTGCCTGGAGACCACCGAGCAACCCTTAAGTACATTTGGTCTCAGAAGACCTCGGGGTGGATCTTCTGATTCCACCGTGAGTCCGACGCAGAAAGCCTTCCCAGAATGTAGCGGTTTAGGAACGGGTCTCCTGTGTTATTCTAGACGGACACTTCAAGGACGGCCGCTGGAAAGAACGGCCGCTTCCTTCAAAGCGCTGCCTTTCAGGCGCAGATGTGAGTTGCTGCATATTTTGGGTGAGATTTCCCTGGCGGGGCTGCAGGGTTCATCCGAACGGGGGACTCTGGGCCCTGGCGCCTGCGTCTGCTTGGCAGGGCTCTCCGGAGCAGGTGCGAGTTATAGTGGATTAGCCCTGGCTGCTGCCGTCCTAACGCAGTGCCTTCTTCTCCTCTGCGTGTTTTGATCTCTCGTATCTCTCTGGCGGTCGAGGAGCTGACGTCTTTTTTTTCAGTGTTTCCAAAGTGCTTTGTACGAATCATCAGGAACCAATTAGAGCAGCCGTGGTCGTAGATTACCGTTGGCAAGGTGTCCGCGCGTGAGCGCGCGCGGCCAAAAGGTGATAAAAATAGTTACAATTACAACTAGATTCCCGAACGCCGGGCTATGGCAAGGCCTTTCTTTTGATTTTTTTTTAAACCACAAATTATGGGTTATCAGTGGTTTTTCGTGTTGTTTTTGTTGGCGGCCGTGGATTGGACATTTTATGAAGCCGTTTTATGAAGGGTTTTTTGGAGCGTGCGTCGGCGGAGCAGCCCGGCTCCCTGTTCCGCCTAATAAGGTGATCTCTGGACGCACTGATTCCATAGGAGGAACCCGGAGGTGATTGGCTTGTATCCCTGCCACCGTGTATCAAAGCCGTTTTAAAGCAAGAAAAACAATTTCCCGTAATAAAAAGGTTCTGTGTCTAATAAAAAACATAAATCTCTCGCACACAAAAATGGAAACAAATCAACAGCAAAGTCTTAAAACGAGGCAGGCCTAAATCAAAAGGGCTACTATACGTTATAAAATACTCTTATTTTCTATGGATTTCTATTAGAAGTTAAACAAAGTTGGCACTCTGTCTCTTTGTGTTTTCTTACGCATTTGGCTCGGACGTTTCGACGGTCTTGCCGTCCTCCGAGCGCACGTTTAGATCAATCAGCGTGATGTCTATGGACAGACCGCTGTACACGTGAAGATGATTCACCGTATATCAAAGGGAGATTCTTTCGCCGTGTACACTCGCTTTCTTTGTTTTTACTTCTTGCACATATTTCTTAGGGAGCCGTTCCAATCGCTGCTCGGTGATCAGGTTCAAACCAGTTCCATGTTCGCAGACATCGGCCCAACTGTCAGAGAGTTAGCCAACGTCAGTTCACAAAGCGACCCCCGTGCTCTGTAATAAGGTGATTAATCAACAGTGCCTATGAATACAAATATTCTCCTTCTCTGTTTGCCTTAGATCCTGATTGCATTAGATTGTCGATAAGGGAACACTCTAATCTTCTACAGTATGGCATGGCTTGCTGTTCTTGGCCCGGTGCGTAACGGGCCGCGTTCTGCCCGCGGGCCGTGCTTTGTAGATCTCTCTCTGGAATAAACAGCCTTTCTACACGGTTCCACCCATGTCCTTGAGTGTTCCACACGGACAGCCTTACAGCGTTTCCCTCGCGGACCGGACGGGATGAAGGAGATGAACGTACACACAGAGGGTACGTCAACGCCGGTGAATCCACCGTGCAAGACTTTAAAATGTCCGCTTGGTTTCTGTGGAGGTTGAAATGCATACCTGACTGTTAAGACCAGCGTGTGTATTTACCAAATGCCTTCTCTCGCGTCTGTCGAGGCTTTGGTCACAATTATAGTTGTGTTTAGACGGCAGGACATGTGATGTTATTCTGATGACTCTTTTTACCCGTATTGTTTTTTCATTTTTGAGTCTGTAGTCATTCCATTTCCGGTTACTGCATTTTTATGTAAAAAAAAACCTAGAAACTGTGTATATTTCTAGACTGTTGTTCCCACACTCCTAATTATGTTTATAAGTCATTTCTGTGGACAAACCACACCCGTCCCTTCTCAGCACTTTACAGCAGTACAAATGTAGTGTTATTCTTCTCATTATAAATAGGATTCTGTCGTTATTTGTTAAATCTGGGCTCGCTTCATAGGAAACGTTAGACTGCATTCCCTGATTTACTTCCTCTGTAACCCGCCCTCACACACACCTTATGTATGCCAGTGCTCACACACACACACACACACACACACACACACACACACACACACACACACACACACACACACACACACACACACACACACAATTTCACGTCCTATATTTAAACTACACAGGCCTTTGATGAATAATATGATTAACATCTCTCTCTCTCTCTCTCTCCATTGAAAGTGTATCGCAACCCCTTATATATATAAATAAATATATATATACACATACTTAATTGGCACAAAGACGTCTGTCTGTGACAGAGTCGTGCGGTGAAGGTATTTGTTAAGTTGTTGAAGTGTGGACGCTGTGTGTGTGTTTTGTATTCACTCCTCCTAATAAACCTTTTAGGGTTCATTGTTGTTGTTGCTGTTGAACTCGACACCCAATCCCTGACCCCGCCTCTTCCTGATGACCAATTAAGGGCAAGGAAAACTCACCTAAAGCCCCTTGGTTGAACCCTTGAGGAAAGGTTCCCTTCATCCACGGAATAATCCAACGGTTCTGTTATGAGCGACAACATAATTCAGGTCAACAAACGACACACGACGGCAGAAACTAAACTCAAACAGTCAATGTGATCGCTATATTGTGGTTTAAACCTGGTCCACTCACACTCGTTCTAGAGGAATGTGTTGATCGCCCGGTGGAGCTGTGGGCCGGAGGCCGTCAGCAGGCTGCTGCTTCAACACAAGGTGCCGCTCGTTAGGCTAACGAGGGGCCGCTGAAGGCGTGTTGGCTAGTCACATTTACATTGACATTCACATTCAGGGCGTTCAGCAGACGCTTTTATCCAAAGCCACTTACAATAAGTCCATTTGTCAGAAGAAAGAGAAACATCAATATATCTCTGTGGGTACAGTGAGGATGTTCATAGAACCAAGAGCCAAGCACTAACCATCACTAGGTTAACATGCTACATGTTACTACCAACATGTAGTATGAGTCAGTTGGATTATACAGTGTCGTAAAGTGTGTTAGAGTACCACGTATTAAAAGGATGTGTGCGTGAGAGTAAAGGGAGAAGAATGTGTTGACAGAAGGTTTGAAGTTCCTACTTTTCCAGTAACAAACCAATTAACACGACGGAACAGATGGAAAAAAAGAAAAGATGACTAAAAGGTCGGCAGTAAAATACGGAAAGTAAAGAGTAGGAAGAGTTAATAACTTTAAAATGATTTAATAATGACCTTGAGTAACCTGGTGGTGACTGAGTAACCTGGTGGTGACCTTGAGTAACCTGGTGGTGACCTTGAGTAACCTGGTGGTGACTGAGTAACCTGGTGGTGACTGAGTAACCTGGTGGTGACCTTGAGTAACCTGGTGGTGACCTTGAGTAACCTGGTGGTGACTGAGTAACCTGGTGGTGACTGAGTAACCTGGTGGTGACCTTGAGTAACCTGGTGGTGACTGAGTAACCTGGTGGTGACTGAGTAACCTGGTGGTGACCTTGAGTAACCTGGTGGTGACCTTGAGTAACCTGGTGGTGACTGAGTAACCTGGTGGTGACCTTGAGTAACCTGGTGGTGACCTTGAGTAACCTGGTGGTGAGATAATCCACCCCCCAGTGACACAGCGGTGCACAGCGTGGCGACACACTGAAACCTCAAGAATGTCAATCAGGAGAACTTCCTCACAGACCAGCTGCTCAGAGGCTTCTGGTATTGTGTCACCAGCAGCATAACACAACAAACAACACTTGTCTACTTTGACGGGGAAGGAGGAAGAGTAGAAGTCACTCCAAACATTCAGTAATTACATCAGGACTAATGGGATGATATGTGCTTCACAGAAACATGACGTGAGAACATGTTAAGATGTTAAGAACATGTTTGGAACACGGGGTGTCGATAAAGTTCCACCTCTGTGTGTTCTGACCACATGACTCGCTGAGGAGTGACAGTCTGATTCAGACCAGGGCCATTAGGGGTCATCTGTGTGTGTGTGTGTGTGTGTTTGGTAATGTGTGGGTCGGTATTTGTGTATTTGTCGTGTTTAGCTGTGGTTAATGTGTCTGTATTTATCACATGAGTGTGTATTTAGTGTATCGATATTTGTGTATGTGTGGATAGTAAGGTGTGTATCTGCTTGTGTGTGTGTCAGTATTCGTGGGTGTGTGTGCGTGATGATGAATTGTGTTTCCACAGCCTCCCACACAACAGTGTAATATCAAGTTCGTTTTAGTCAAAGGTTCAACATTCAACTGGTTGTACACATTCACAGACGACAAAGATGTCTAAAGAGGATATTACACTTTCGTTTATTTAAATTTCGCCGACTACAAATCATGGTGGTTGCTCGGCAACACACAGGTAGAAGCAGGCGTCGGCGATCCATCGTTAGCACGGAAATAAATCAACCGTTTCTTTGGCAACGGCGCACTTCCCTTCTAAAAACGGGTTTACAAAATGTCATCCCGGCGCGAGGAGAGTAAGTAAGTGTGGAAGGAAAGTGGTGATGCTCGCAGACGCTAAGTGAAAAACAGGGCGCCGTAAATAGACGAACCCGACACCGCCGTGCGCCGACATATTTCAGTGTAACGAGTAACAGAGAATCACTCACGCAGGACGCGTTCAGCGAGAACCTTTTGGAGGGAGAGGACGATAAATAAAGAGCTGGTTGTACAGGTGCTGCTGGCTCCCAGGGTTCCAGCTCGCTGGTCCACCTTCATCACACCTGAGTAAACACACCTTCCTCCTCCTCGCTGCCGTTACATTATTATCACAGCGGGGGAACTCAAACGTAAAAAAAAAGAATCCACGCAGCAATTTTCATTTAATTAAGTTTTATTACAAACAAAAGAACCAAGAACAAAGTGGGTAGAGGTGACATTATTATGTTGGACATTGTTTCATTGCCACTCGTCGGTTGATCGGCACGACCACATAAAACCAAAAACAGAAAGGAGATATCGGACAAAACAAATCGACGAATCAAGTAAAGAAAGATGCACGCGCGCCGTTAGCCGAGGGGGTTAGCAGAAAGATCTCGTAAACTAGCGTACAAATGTCCACGATTTCCGGGAATAAATTAACTCCTAACAATCTCCATGTAGAAATATCTAGAAGCTTAACTTGTGAAAGTGAATGTTAAGTTTTTGCTAACATTTACAGGTTGACATCAGGTTATTCATTCTGTTTCATAAATGTACAATTGTTTCGCTTGGTGTTTTAAGGCGTTTATAAAATGGGTTCAATTCCGCTGCTGTCAACTGCCGTTCCTCGTCCAACAAAAACTATATCATACATTTTGAAGCCGTTTTAACAGCATAAAGGATTACATTTATTTAGCTTTTTTGTTCATATGTTGTATAAATATGTTACTTGCAAGACCCCCAAACCTAAAAACCACAGAACATTTATGGCTATGGCTAAAGTAGCTTTTATTTTTTTGAAGTTAGCTAAACTTCTCTGTTAGCGATGTCCTGCGGTCACAGAGAAACGCCGCGTTGCACGTCGGGCCTCAAACTCTGTTACTCTGTTAAAAAAAAGTCTCTTTTGGTAGAAGCTCGTTTCAAATGCTAAAAGCGAGAATGACATCACGAACGACGAAACTCACACAAGAATCATGGGGGCGCTGGGAGACAAGAACACAGGAGAACACGACGAAGCAGTTTAAATACGGAAAGAAGAATCCCAGCAGAATTTCTAAGAAGAAATAGAAATTTGGGAAAATATATTTTGTGGGAGTCGCGGAAATGAGGCGATGGAGGGGGAAAGCGCGAGCAAGTCTTTTTTTCTTCTTAATAACACTGACTTATGAAAGGTTAAACATTCGTATAAGATTTTATCTTTTCGGAAATTCTCTGAAATCTCTGAAAATACTGTCGGATCGTTCCGGAAACGAAACGCTGAACTCTCCGCAGACCGCCAGAGTCGTCCCGGGCTCGCTATGTACAGGAACTAGTGGATGTGTCTGTTTCATTTCTCAACACGTACCATGAAAACAAACTAAATGAGGGTGAACTCAGAGAGCGTCACGGTGAGCCGCAGCCCGGCGGAGCAGGGAACACAACGGCCGGTCAACGGCAGACCGGCTGGATGTGAAGCCCCTTTCATACCCGACCCGCAGCCTTACAGCGGTCCACAGCATGCTTTCTCCGTGTGTGTGTGTGTGTGTCTGTGTGTGTGTGTGTGTCTGTGTGTGTTTGTGTGTGTGTGTCTGTGTGTGTTTGTGTATAGATATGTGCGTGTGAGTTTGAGCATGTCTGTGCATTGGTTGTGGTAGTGCGGGTAGGATGTGCATACACATATGTGTCTTTGTGTACATTTCTGTGTAACTATTCGTATGTGTATTTATGTATGTGTGTGTGTATGTGTGTGTTTAGGTGTGTCTTGGTGTGTGTTTGTGTGTGTCTATGTGAATGTGTATGTGTTTTTTTTTTTGTATGTATGTGTCTATGTTTGTGTGTGTATGTGTGTGTTTAGGTGTGTCTTGGTGT
>NW_028179467.1:0-15841 GCF_964030765.1 Micromesistius poutassou | reverse complement strand
TGAAATTAACAGTTACTGGAGCGCATTCATATCCCAGCCAGGCAGGAGCGAGGCAGAGAGGAGGCAACCACTGGAACACACAGCGCTGAAAACATCATTTTGTTTGTGAAATATCAACATTTCATGCTGATGTAACTGCAGCAAGGCAACACACACACATCTAGGCAAGCGAGCACACACACACACACACACACACACACACACACACACACACACACACACACACACACGGGCGCGCAAGCACGGCACACGCACACACACACACACACACACATGCACACGCCAGACACACGCACGATGACATGGAAAGATGATGGCGTGGCAGGGGCACCAGGCCTTCCACCATCATGTCACCAGAAGCTGTTAAACCAAACAGTGTGTAAAATAACAGCATGGCCCGACCATAAAGCATAGCAGGGCCACGGCAACACACGCACACACACGCACACGGACAGAACATGATGCATGTCATTAATGAGCAGGTAGGAGTTGATGATGCCTACAGGTGGACTGTGGCCGTGGACACAGTTAAAAACACCCTAACCACCATCAGACCGAGCAGAAGATACACGTCCCTTCAAACACCGACTCACCCACGCCCCTCCTGGCCCGCAGTGTGCGTTAATTAAATCAACGTCGTCATTTAAAATGAAAAGCAGAGCCACATCTCGTGGGTTGTAATAAAGATAGCAGATCTCGAGGTTCAGGGTTTACAGGCTTCTGATGATTGTTAGTCTGACTAGAGGGCAGAGGATTACCTAAATGTCTCAGGATGACATCACCGGACCGGGACACCGCCCAGGAGTCTTTTAGGAGATGATTTGAAGTGACGTAAAGGACAATGCAGGTCTGGGTGATCCACCCATTGTAACCATCTTTCCTGGCTTCATTAAGACATCCACTACCAGGATAAACACTGTCAATACTACTTCGTTGTCCCGATCCTAGCGCTGAGCATTTAACGTGTGTTGAGAGTGCGCCTCATGCCACAAATGTAAACAACGGCAACCTAACCCAGCCCGGTAGTGTCCATAAACAATATGATACTGAGACAGGAGAAGGTAAGGGTTAGGCATCATGCTCAAGGATTGCTTGCACAGGGCAGACAGGACAGATGGGCAGGCAGGCAGATGAATGGATGGATGGATGGCCAGACAGACAGAATTTCTTCTTCTTTTTTTTAAAGATGTGTTTTGGCAAAATTGGTATTCTGCAACCCTAAGCATTCTTAAACCCTCTGAACAGGACTCCGTCGTGACCTCATCGTGAGATCATCGTTTGACTTGTGATGTCACGGTTAGAACGACTGTGCATCAGAATTGACAACTGAGGCATTTCTAAACCATGCCCTATCATGTGCCGACAATATAAGCTGGAACACTGTTTGAACGGAAAAACCCACTTTGTCATGTGTAAACTCCTCTCAGCCCTCCCATATCCCAGGTGTCACTGTCCAATCAAAGCTCTTAAGATGGGGAAGAGATTTCAAAAAAAAGATTCAAACAAAGGTGTTCCCTGTGTCGAGGAAGACCCTTGGGTACTTAAGCTCTAAGTGCAATTGTCCGTCACATCTCAGATAGATTAGGGGGGAAACATTACCATGGTAACGACCCGGGGGACTCCTAACGGAAGACTACGGCCGATATCTGACCTCCCAGGACCAGCGCCACACCGTCCTCTGGGACCGGACTGGGCCACTGGGGATAGTGACAGTGGGCTACCAGGGGTAGAGAGTGGGCTACCATGGGGTAGATGGTGGCTACGCAGGGGAAGGTGGTGGCTACCAGGGGTAGAGAGTGGCTACCAGGGGTAGATGGTGGCTACCAGGGGTGAGATGGTGGCTACCAGGGGTAGAGAGTGGCTACCAGGGGTAGATGGTGGCTACCAGGGGTAGAGAGTGGCAATGGGTATTAGGGTAGTAGTGACTACCAGGGTTAGACAGTGGCAATGGGTATTAGGGTAGATAATGACTACCAGTGGCTACCAGGGGTAGATAGTGGCTACCAGATGGATGTAGTGGGTACTAGGTATTATGGTAGATAGTGGCTACCAGGGGTGATAGTGGCTACTAGGGTTTAATATTTTTCCAGAAAATTTGATGAATCAGATCCCAGGAAAACTACCCATTTCCCGGGAATCCCGGAAAATAGCTGTGTTTTTTTTTATACATCATATACATACATAGTATACAGACGCATTAAGACTGGCCATATCCAGCAGAAGTGACTTTGTGATTGACAGCAAAATAGAAAATAACTTTTGTGAAGCGGGCCTCCGGTTCCCGCCTGGCGTCCCACACCGGAGCGGCGGCGGGGAAAATGGCGGCGTGTGCGTGCGAGGCGGCGTGGATGTCTGCTGCTTTTGTTTATCAGCAGAGCAGCGTGGGAGATGCGGGCGTCCGTCCGTCCGTCCTTTTCATCGCTCTCTAAGCGGGGCCGGGGGATTGGGCGGGCTGGGGGGGGGGGGCTGCCGCGGTTTTATCCCGTCTCCTCTGACGAAGAAATCGTTTTAAAGCCGGTCGCCGCGGAGACGGCGGTCTGTCACCAGAGATGGCGGTCCGTCAGCGGAGACGGCGGGTGGGAGGGGGGATGGGGGGGGGGTGGAGCGCTTCATGCGCTGTCCTGTCGCTGCACGCCGCACCGCCCTCCGATTACACCGCCGCCTCTTCCCCCGTCTCCTCGTTCTGATCTGGTTTTACTCCTTCGCGCTGCCGGTTTTACAGCCCTCCCTTTTTTCTTTTTTTTTCGGTCCTCGTGTAATGATTCATATTCTCTTGTTCGTGATTAACTGCTAACACCTTCATTTTGTCGATTGACTTTTCTCTCGCTCTCGTCTTTGGGGCAGGGCACTCTAGTGGATAGGGTTGTTTGACTGCCGGGCAGAAAGGCACCGGGTTCGATCCCCTGATGTACACCTAAGTACCGGGTTCGATCCCCTGATGTACACCTAAGTCTCACCTGTAGGCGTCCTTGAGCAACGGTACCCTAACGCCCTAAGCCTGCTCCTTAACGACATGGTTCTGAATTCACTGTGCGTGACATTCGATCATAGTGTCTCCCTGAAGTGACAAAATAGTCAACGGCAACCACTCTCTTCCTACCTCGCCCTCTTTGTGTGTGTGTCTCTCTCTCTCTCTCTCTCTCTCTCTCTCTCTCGCACTCTCTCTCGCTCTCTGTTTGCGATCGTACATTCTGTTTGCTCTGCGGGGGGGGACGGGGGGGGGGGGACGACTCTCTGGACAACATTAGAAACATGAACAGGGATTCCTCCAGGTTAATGACTTCTCCAGCATCACATCCAAACTGCCGGGCCAATTTTGATGAGATGCTCTCTCTTTTCCCAGACACCTCTCCAACACCCCGGGGGAATTTCCTCTCCAAACAGTCAGATCACCCACCCCCCCACCTCCCCCCTCCCCCCCTCCCCCCTCCCCCCTCCACCCCCGGCCTGTGATCCCGGCGGGGTCAAAGGTTAATGACTTTGTGTTTACCATCCAACACAACGTCTTTGATAACGGGACAACCCCATCCTCACTCGCTTCCATGTTGCCACCAATTGCCCCCCCCCCCCCCCCCAGCCAAATGAAGACGTTTTGGGGTGGCGGTGTAGCAACAGGAAGTACTGTGGAATGCGAGTCGTCACAAACGTTGTCTTTGTTGCGGGAAAGCAAGCGGTCCGGGGGTAGGGCAGTGAGAACCTCTAATATTTATTCATGATACACAGAAAGTGCTGGACTGTTGGCATAGGCTACTTCATTTACATTCTGTTATAGACTGTTTGCCCCCCCCCCCCCCCCCCACTAGAGCCCCGGGAGCTATCTGAGGGGTAGATGAAGCTGTCCCATTCGCTCCCGCCCCGTCTCGTCAGCTACTTGTTGTGTCCCGAGAGGAGCGCGCACACACATACACACACACATACACATACACATACACATACACACACACACATACACACACACTTCCGTTTCTCATTCGATCACAGCCAAGTGGTTGTGTGTGCAGGGTGATGGTGGCTTCCTGGTCCTCCATAGGGCTTTGAATGCACCTCATTCAAATAAGTAGATACAAGTGGAGAGTGATAGTGAAAGTAAAACGTAAATAAATAGTGTCACCACCACAAATGCGAATCCGTTCAGGGTGTCCGACTCCCCGTACAAAGGCACTGGCTTTGAACCACAATTTCCGCAGTCTACCTGTAGGCCTTGAGCAAGATGCTCTTACCCCCTACCTGCTCATGAATGACCTGTGTCTGAAGAGATTTAGTGTGAGGCACATTGGATAAAAAAGATAAATGCCTAAGGAGTACATCATGGTGAAGTAGTTTCGAGCCATAGCTGAGAGTAATATCATGATAATTATTAACCAATAGTGAATAGCAACGGGTCAAGGAATTGATTGTGGTGGCGGTTGTTCCTGGGAACAGAGCGTGGTGGACAGAGCTGTTATTGATAAGGCTCCCGTGATCGGCCTGTTTGAAGAGCCAGACACTTAATCACTTGTTGGTGAGAAAGGGGAGCAGATAGCCCAGCTGGACGTCTCTATGTGGGCTTTAAGTGGTGGGAAGGAAACCTCTATCACTGCCTTAACTGGTAGCGTCTGTACCCATTCTCACAGAAATGTCATACGGTTTAAGGAGTCAAGATGGCAGAGTGCCGCATAAGTTAGTCTATCAGCAGATGCTTTTATCGCTCTTTTATGCTTATAATTATAGTGACTTAAACTGAATTAATATTTTTTTTAGATACATGCCAAGAAGCAGGTAGGTTCATGCCATTAGAGCAAGAGCTCAAGGATACCTCTAGATAGACTTCAGACATTGGATTTCAAACCCAGAACCTTTGAGATGGAAGACAAACACCCTAACAACAAGTCTAACAAGACCACCCTGCGACTAAAAACAGACCACCTGTGTCCAAAGTGCCTGAGGTCATCCTCTGCCATATTGTATGCGTTTCCTTTACTTTTGTTGGAAAAAAGCCGGGTTGTCAAATCAAACTCAGCAATTCCGCACGTTACTGGGATTTAACCATCACCCTGGAACCGCATCGCTCGGTCACAGATAACAGATAGCAACCAGCCCAGTGTGGCCTCAATGGCAGCCTTGATGCGCCCGGATTGAGGTAGCACACGTACGCGTATCACAAATTTGATACGCGCGCGCCCAACATGTCAGCCGCGTGTGTTCACGTGCGCATCAGTAATGCGACACATTTTTATTTACACCTCAAACACATCATTTGCCTGCCGCGGGCCTTAAGTTGTTAAATTCCCTCCTTCCTGCTCAAATTTATTGCCATTTAAACATGACAAAGAGGCCATCGGGGTGGCCATTACAATAATCCATCATGTCTTCCAGTGGTTGGCTCCAGCCTTGCGGTAAATCCAATCTAACCAGGGTCAACACTGTTTTCCCCCCCGTATGGCTCACTGCCGGGGCTGGCTGGCTGTCATCAGTTAGCTTTTGTCAACAGAAAGTCACCGGTCGGCACATTAATGCTGCACACCTGACAGGAGTCCCCCCCCCCCCCCCCCCCCCCCCCCCCCGCATGTAGACGCATGAATCTCCTCGGGTGTATTCGTAAAGTCAGTGTTAAGAAATGGTATGAATTCATCATTCTGCAATCTGTGGCAGCATCAATCCTGGACGTATGTACTGTATGGAATATATATGGGATGTATTAATCCCAGAGGGGAGATTTGGGTAGTTAATGTCATGGTATTATTTATATATATACATTTTATATCGACATAAATATACATGAACACTTAATATCTAATATCGGTCAATGGTAGTGATGGTAGGCTGGGCAATACCCCCAAAGGATTACATTGAAAAGCACAGTGAGATGTCTGTAATTGACCACCAAAGTCTTAATAATCTGTAGAAAACCCGATCAATACATAACAATCAAAAACAGTGTGCTCAAACTCCACAACAACCTTGGGCTTTCAGTGTTTTCCTAACGGAGACACGCCCAGCGGTGGTTCGAGGTGTTTACACCAGCGCCTTTACTCACAAAATGAATTGCCTATTGAGTAACTGGAGAATGATCTGCATTTAGACGCAATCACTGTAAATGTTCATTAAAATGTAAATGTTTGCTCAAAGACTTTGCTTATACTATGCTTTGATTGCTCTCGGGCCTCACTTTAGATAAAACCATCTGCTCAATGATTAAACCTAAAATGCAAATGTTGAATTTCAAATCTGTGTTTTCAGTTTTATATTAATCAACCCTTGAATACTTTCATGACAGGGAAAACACTCCACATTTTATCAGGACAACAAAACACCCTCTGACGCCTCCTCTCCTGCAGCAGGATAATGTGTACTGGTTCATCCAGACCTGGATGGGCTCTTTCTGGGTTTCATACGGTCTCCGGTCCCCCCCCCCCCCCCCTCCTGAGGGCCGTCTCTGGAGCAGAGTTAATCATTACGTCCCACCCCTAGCCCCATTGATTGCCCACATACTAAAGCCAGAGCAACAGTCAATCCGCCATTGGATGCAGATTGTCGTGGCAGAAGCGGTCGCCTCAGCCCTTTAAAAGTGCTTTCATTTTGTGTGTTTGTGCTGAGAGAGTATCGATCCTCTTCCTCCTCCTCCTCCTCCTCCTCCTCCTCCTCCCGGGTTTAGAAGTTTGTGGCTGCCAGTTGATCTTCAGCATAACTATGTGCTATATAGAGATACTGTTCAAACGCGCACACACACGCACACGCACACTTAGCTCAGGCGAATACACACTCTACTCTACACACTTTAGTGTAGAGTGAGTGATCTTGAGTTGTCTTTGGTTTAGAAAATATAGTAATTGATCGATTATACATCGTTGTTTTAATTCACAATTAACCATGCAACCCATCTGTCCATGTGTAATAATGATTTATAATTAAATACATATCTCTTAATGTCAGTTAAAGATATAATTTTTTTTTATAAATTTTACTTCAAAGATGATATACTTTTATTAAAAAGGGGGAAGAACGTTATGCATCTTGTTAATTGACCCCAAGTGAATGGCAAGAACAGGGCTTGTGTTTACCTGCTGTGTGTGATCTTCTTCAATCGATCAGTAAATCAAACTTTATTTATACAGCGCATTTTGTACAAAACCGCAGTAAGTGTTTCAATAACAACACAATAACCAGTTTTAAATAAATAAGTTCAGATAACGGTGAACAATCGTAAGCACAGACATTTCAGAGGAGAAATATTACACCTCATTTGATTTCCTTATATTCCTACAAGGTGTCCTGTGTCTTTTTCACGGTTGCGACCTCCTCCCTATTATTTCCGCCAGAGGATTTAGATGGCAGGGTGTTAGAGGAGGTTTTTAAAATGTAAGAGCTTTGTTATAGATGTGCCAGCTGAAAACATGTCCCCCCCCCCCCCCCCCCCGTATCACCCTAGATACATTAAGCAAATGTTAAGAGGAGCATAAGCTGTCCTGATGAATATTTCACTCTTGGGGAATAAGTTATAAGGCTTTAAAGTATCTCATATTTATCACCATACTTATATGAATTGTATTTAAAGACTTGACTGCAATTTTGGCATGTTGAATATTTCCTGCCTTGTAAGACATTTTCCAATTGCTAAAATCTTGAAAGGGAAATATATTTTCTATTAAGATGTATTATTAGGCAACTGTCTTATATAAATGCATTAAATCACAATTTAGGTAATACCTTCAGTGTAATCTCAGAAATACATTAAACTATTCACAGTCTGCCATTTGATGAAGATTTGAATGTTTTATTTTAAACTGAAGATTTAAAGTAAATTGGACAAAAACTTTATTTTCATGTATTTCATGTATCTTGCATGTATTTTCTAGCTACTTTCTGTTGAGTTAGCCTTTATTTGAAAAACTAACATCTATTTAATCACCTATGTATGATTATGCTAGCATGTATTTTATAGCTGCTGTTTTTTTGCCCCCATAAGCCGAGGTGGGAACTAACAAAGTACTAATACTTCGTTACTGTACAGCTTTCAGGTATCTGTACTTGAATAGGACATTTTTTTACTACTTTGTAGTACTTTTTAGTTTTACTCCTTGCATATCCCTACAAATATCTGTAGAAGCAACAAGATATTCCCCATACGTGGCATATTTAAGAGAAATGTTTGAAATCGTATATATTAATATGACGTGAGTTTCACAGCCAGCAGAAATGTCAGAGGGCTACTATCTACTTTATACTTTGAGCATTTCAGAGCCTGTAGTAAAGCAATTGAATCAGTCCTTCTCCTTGAGTAAAAAACGTGTGTACTCTTGCCACCGCTGCCCATAGGCACGTATGTATTCGCCAGCTCCTATAAGTCCACTTGCACTAGCATGCCTTCGCTAGCTCCTATATGTAGGCTCGCAGCAGCCCCTGCATCAAGCCCAAAGTGAAACAGATGGGTAGTTCACCTTCTCCCCAGTGGAACGGATTGTTTACAACGGCGGCGCGACGCTCTCTGACTAAACTCCATTTAATGTGGCCCGCAGTATCTGAAATACATAAATATGTCAAGTGAAGGAGCCTTAATAGACCTGCTTAGGCTGGGTAATTGCGGCAGCATTGTATCCTTCTGATTAGGACAAAAGCGCTCCCCTGAGCCCCGGCCCCGCATCCCTCAGCCCACGCATTAGCCGGCTCTCCCTCCACCGGCTTAATCTGCTGGCCGCTCAGGTATTTTGAATAAATCAATGGGAATACATGATTGTTTAATGATTTTTCCGAGGGGCTCTCTGTTTCGACCACATGCTGCATGATTTAGAATGACTAATTCCACTTTTTTTTTTTCTCCGCCATTGATCCGTGCCCGGGCGCGGAGGCCCGGCCTTCGTACCCAGAGAGCGTCCTGCCTCTAAAGACGGGCGTTGCTGCAACGCCGTGCACTCGTGTTAAGTGAAGTTATTGGAAAGAAATGAAGAGCTCGTTCAAGGTTACGCAACTAAAACGGACCATTAGCCTTGGTGTGTGTATATATATATAGAGTGAATAAAGTGTAGGCCTGTAGCCTACATGTTTACCCTGCCTATCCTCTAGATTATGTTTCATTGGAACAGGTCGCACACTGTCTGTGAATGTCTAACCAGACTTGATAAAATATGAACTGATAACAGATATTTCTATTTTGTGTCCCTATCTTCACTGTTTGGCAAAATATTCCGGAAATACAGCATGTTTCCAAAAGTCTAAACTCGATCTTTTTTGTGACCACGGCAGGTGAGATTGGTTCCTATTTAATGCTCCCCTGGTGAATTTATTATGTGAGAGACTATACGGTCACAGATCATATGATTTATGTTCAGGTTAGCTTAGGCCTCAGACTAGTGGGCCTACATGACAAACATTTCTCTAAGTGTAAATACAATTAAATCTATAGAAAATAGCCTTCTATCAATACACTATATTTGCATCTTGATATTCATCCATGGTGCTAGCCTTATAGCATAATTGGCCATATTTTGGCCAAATTGTTATATCTAACCTAACTCTATTCTCCTAATGCTGCTGATTCACTGTGCCTCATTAGCTGTTTCCTAAGCCAATGAGAGTGCTTTTTAAATTCGAAAATCACTATCTTCCCAAGTCATCTATTTGACTAATGCATTTTTGAAGCTAAATCCAAATTTACTGTAAAATAAGAGCTAAGCAATTATGCTATGAAGCTTACACTGTTCTATGCTGGATCTCAACAAACCTAATAAAGGTTATAAACAATACTCGGTGGCTCACGAGAACCCACCGCAATTACTACACACCGTCTGTGTGATAATATGTGAGGATCCGATCCACGCAACTAAAACACGTTCACCTACCTCGTGTTCACGCGTGTGCGGCTCTCAGTCATTTAAAGGTGAGCTCATTATACAACGGTATCTGTGGTTTCCCGTGGTTACCATGGCGCCGGCCAGTGGGTCCGCTGTCACTTGTTGATGGACACGTTAATTACAGTGGAGGCTGATTAATTATGGGTCTATCTGTGACCAGCGGGCCACCACCGTCCGCCGTGCCTCTCCACCGCCCTAAAGGTTAGAAATAAATGTCTCGGTATGGATAGCACCACCTCTGACCGGCCCCTGCTCGCTGTGGAGGCCCTGGCAGCGAGTTGATCGTTTAGCGTTTATCTCGTTCTCTTTTAACCGTTTGAGAAAAGAATTCTGGAAAAATAAAGAATTGTCGTGACGTTCTCGTTGTCGAACACGTTTCCTGTGGTATCCACGTAGCCAATTGCGAAGAAGATAAAATCGATGAGTCGGTTATTTGTATTAGGAATATTATTGTCATTATTCATAGTTATGTATTGACATTAACGTTGACATTTAGGTGGACTCCTTTTTTCCTCATTAACATTTATTTGAGGTCATTATTTTTATCAGATCCATTTTAATTATCAACTCCAGTTGTCCTTTGAGGCTGCGTCGTTCCCATCGAGGCTTTCGTTGGATCGACAAAATCCTTTTAAAGGGGCCCTACTTCCCACTGATGATCGGTCATTACAGGCCATTTCAAAACCTATCCACCTGTGACATCACAAGTGGGGACTGTCCAACCAGATGCCTGGTGGGGACGGATCCATCTCCAGACCACACGTTGGAACAGTCCACAGGAAGTGGCATCCGGGTGCAGACTCTGCCACTTGTGATGTCACAAATGGTCACGTTTTAGACAAACAAATAGCGTGTCATGACTAATCCGCTAAGCCTACCCATCATACATCTGGGTGGACACTCCAACTTGTGACGTCACAAACAGACCCAATCCTAATCAACCGCACGCTAGGCGGTGAAAGGCTTTGCATCCTCTATGAGCTGTTTATATTCATCCTCCCTCCCCCCTCCTCTCCCGTGTCCTCCCCCCCCCTTCAGAGGGAGATGTGTGCAGTGGTGCAGGGGGTCTCCGGTGGATGCCTACCCAGGGAGGGTAGTAAACCTCTCAGGTCAGGGAGGGCAGATTACCGGGAGCAGAGAGGAGTGAGGGCCGGGGTGGCCAGCAGGAAGGGGCTCTGTTTAAACCCCCCTCGCTCTGCAGGACGCAAGCCAGGGTTTTATTACCCTCTGCTGCTGCCAGGTCTGATCCGTCTCTAGCTTCTTCTCTCTTATCTCATTTTCTTCTTCATCTCTAACACCATTTCTCGCCTTTTCCGCCCTCTTGTTTAACTGGTTCTTAGACCCTTCTTAGACCCTTCTTCTCTCTCTCACTTCTCGCTATACATTCTATTTCGGTCTTTATTCGTCTTTCTCCCTCTTTTTCCCATCCCCCACTGTTTAACTTTTCTCTTTCAGTCCCTCCTCACTTTCTGTTTTTATTCTCCCTTTATTGTGCCCCACTGTATTATATCTCTTTGTTGGTTCATGGTTTTCTCTTTCAGGATAAGGCTTTGTCCGTTGCTTCGGTGTAAAGTTTTATTTCTTATCACGACCGGTTTAAAAAAAGGGCACGATTGTTAAACAAACCCAGAAAACACACAGCTCATAAATATTGTCTTAATCAGTTTTTCGTACTTCAATCAAAATAAGCCTTGAATTGGTATCATTAATTACATTAAGCTGATGAAACTCAACCTATCCCCTCCTCATAACACAATAAACATGTTTTAAAGCAGCCATTAAAGATTTTTATCCCCTAACCCCCTGAAGAAGGGCGGGGAGGGGGGATTACAGTTTCAGTCGGTTAAAAAAAACAAAACCCCAAAATAAAACAGATTGAAATCAAATGGACTGGTCCGGAATGCAAATGAGCCCAACCCTATTTTATTCTAATAAAACAGCGGCAAAACGTTTCCAATGTATTCCTGTCTGGCTAAAAGCTTCTAAATCCCTACCATTTACCAAATTAAACTAATTTCAAGTGCTTCCAAAACGGGCCCCATCTGTAGGCTGACGTTGTGTCCCCGGGCCCCTGTGTGTGTGCAGTAGAGGAGGATGGGGGGGATGGGGGGGGGGGTTCGCGGCGAGATGCCTTCGACGTGCCATTGATCCTTGAATAGTCATGCCTGTCAGGGAGCCATATCAACCATTATCATTCTAATTGTGCTGCCTTTCTGCCGCCCTAATCTAATTTGCAATGATGCCGGAGCGTTTCGCGAGGCCGGTGCACTTTCTTCAGAATTTCAACAAGGGCATTAAAACCCTCCCTCCACAATTTACATTAATGAAGTGCACGTTTAATTATGGCGGCGAAGAGGAGGAGGAAAAAGGGTGCACGAGCGCAGAGCTGGTGGCGCGCGGGGGGGGGGACTCTGTGTGAGGCGGCGTGCGCGTGCAGCGCGGCCATTAATTCATTCATTACCCCCCCGCTCATTAATTGTTCCTCTGTGTAATCATTCGGTCACGATGAACACACGGAGAGGTGGCGGACCTGCTGAACTGCTTTGAGTCGGCTTCGTCATATGATTTGTGTGTGAAATGTAGGACATTATTCAATTGTGTGTGTGTGTGTTTTTTAAAGCCATTTGTCTATGATGGCCGTCGTTGATATTTAACTTGTGAAACTCTCGCCCCCTCTCCCTCCCTTTCTCTCCCTCTCCCCTTCCCTCTCTCACCTTCTCTCTCTATTTCCCACCCCACTCCCTCCCTCCCTAGCTCTCATTCCATCTCTCTCTCCCTCCCTCTCTTTTCTCCCCTCGCTCTCTCCCCTCTCCCTCCCTCCTAGCTCATTCCCTCTCTCCCTCTCCCTCCCTCACTCTCACTTTCTCTTCCTCTCTCTCTTTTCTCCCCTCACTCTCTCCCTTCTCTCTCTCTCTCTCTCTCTCTCTCTCTGTGTGCCACCCTGACTCTACAGATGGGTTAACAACAGGAGGAGGGCTGGTTATGGTGGGCTAGACGAGGGAGGGAGAGAGAGAGAGAGAGAGAGAGGGAGGGAGGGAGGGAGATGGAGATTAGAATAAGTGGGTGTCTCCCCGGTGGAACACTGGCAGGGGGAGGGGGGCTGACAAGGGACAATATCCTCTTCCAGCGTGAAAAGGCAAAGTTATAAATTCATTGATTTGCTCCCTGCTGACCCAAGCCTCAATCCCCCCCTCCCTCGACGCAGGCAGTCGGACACACACACACACACACACACACACACACACACACACACACACACACACACACACACACACAATGCATCACCCTGTCACAATATTGAGGGAGGGGTTGGTGGTCCTGAAAGAGGAAGAATGACTACCAGATGCTTTTTTTGTCTGTGTCATTTCCACATAATTAGCTGGGAAGAAAAGTCTTACGCTGTGATTTAATCACGCTGGATGAACTTGGAGACGCTCTCTATACGGCAGCGACCCCCAGGAGCTGCTTCTGCACTTCCTGTTTCCGTCTCTCTGGGCGCCTCTCCTCTCCTACCTCCTCCCCCCCCCTTCTCTAGTGTGTGTGTGTGTGTGTGTGTGTGTGTGTGTGTGTGTGTGTGTGTGTGTGTGTGTGTGTGTGTGTGTGTGTGTGTGTGTGTGTGTGTGTGTGTGTGTGTGTGTGTGTGTCTTCCTCTTCTCTTCTTCTCCTCTCCTTTCTTTCTTTCTTTCTTTCTTTCTTTCTTTCTTTCTTTCTTTCTTTCTTTTAACATTCATATCCCCTCTCTCTTCTTTCTCTTTGGCCCAAAATGGTGCAGATGCTGAGTTTAACTGTGCATGACTGTAGAGCGTGAAATTGGTACACACACACACACACACACACACACACACACACACACACACACACACACACACACACACACACACACACACACACGCACACGAATAAATGCTACCGCGCCGACTCAAATATAGAAACACAAAAGGGCTACACAGGGACATACAGTTGCACACACACACACACACACACACACACTCCACGTTAACACAGAATGGAAGACCTACCGAGAGACACACACACGTCCACACACGGACAGGGTATCCAGCCCATGGTGAATGTTGATGTAGTTGAACAGATTAAGAGCATCAATCTGTTAGCACATCCCAGCATTACTGTGGCTAGGGCTGATTAAGCATACTGGGCCGTCGTTAGCCCGGACACTGCGGAGTGGGGGGGTGGGGGGGGGGCGACCATCAAAGCACCATAAAAGGCACATTAGTCTGTTGATGATGTTTAATTTGCTTTTAATAAGCCACCTGAACGCTGTCCCCTCTCATCGGGCCTTAATAGTCACTAATTACGGAGATATGGCTAATGATCATTATTTTTTGGGTATGTCGTTACCGATGCGATAATTAGTATTAACCCGATGCGTCTTGCTGAGTTTAAATGAAGGGTTCTTATGATTATGGATTTGAAGTGCAGCACGGGTGGAGGCCATCCGCGGGGAACAGGCAGCCGAAGGGGCCCCAAGTTAGGGCCCCCAAGTTAGGGCCCCCAAAAGTGCCGACGTGCCGTTACCAAACGTCCGATAGCTGTCGTCGCATCGGATCCGTTTTTGAAGGATTTCTCCGAGGCGGATGTGATTCTTTTGTAGTTTCTTAAGTCAAGTCTTCCTTTGGCTCTGTGGTCTGGGTTTGAAGTGGCAGGAAGATAACCACTCACGCATTACAAGAGGGATAACCACACACACTCCAACACACACACACGGTGAAGAATGAACGCCTTACCCCCACCCCCCCTACCCCTTCCTCCTCCATAATCTCCGACACCACAGACTACACACAGGAAGACTCCGAACGGCAAAGCCAACGTGTGTGTGTGTGTGTGTGTGTGTGTGTGTGTGTGTGTGTGTGTGTGTGTGTGTGTGTGTGTGTGTGTGTGTGTGTGTGTGTGTGTGTGTGTGTGTGTGTGTGTGTGTGTGTGTGTGTTAGAATCCTTCGATCAATTAATGGCTGGTTGTGCTTGGCACTCCATACACATGCACTCTACCATCACTCCACCCCACTATCACCCCTGAGAGAGAGAGAGAGCGAGAGAGAGAGAGAGTTTCAACTGTTTCAACCAACAGAGGGGGGGAGGGAAGGAGGGATGGAGGGAGGGAGGGTGGCTGCATGACAAAAATCAGTCTCAAATTAAAGCCCCACCGAGCGACACAGAGGACTGTGGGTGGTCTGTTTTCTTTCACTTAACCCCTGATGGCACCTCCCCCTCCCCTACTGTCTCCTGGCTTCACCCCACCCTCACCACCACCACCACCACCACCACCACTCCCTCCACCACCCCTTCCACCATGACGAGTACCACCACCACCACCCATTCCACCATGACAAGCACCACCACCGCCACCACCACTTCCACCATGACTAGCACCACCAACATCACCATTGCCAGCACCACTACCACATCAGCACCACCTCCTCCACCACCACCACCTCATCCTCCACCACCACCACCACCATGACAAGCACCACCCCCATCACCATCCCCACCAACATCACCGTCGCCATCAGCCACTACCACATCACCACCACCTCCTCCTCCACCACCCCCGCCACCAGCACCATGGTAGACTGCCCGCATGCTGTCAGGGGTGGGTGGGACGTGTATGGGGGTCGGCATGGAGACGGCAGGGGGGCTCCAGGGTTGTTAGGGAACAGAGGGCTTAACACAGGGGTGAAGCCAGCGTGAAATCCCAATCAAAAGAGAGTTAGTGTAGCAGGTTGTGATCAAACAGGGAGATGCTTGGATTAGATTCCATTTGATTAGATTCCTTTTTTTAAGTGTCCTTTTCTGGAAAGTTGGCTTTGGCCTTACAGTACGAAAATCATAGAGAGAAAAAGAGAGAGTCAGAGTGAGAGAGAGAGAGATAGAGACTCAGAGAGAGAGAGACAGAGAGAGAAGAGTCTGCTCCTGCATTTGTTTCAATGAAGATCTAACCTGTTTGTCCTTTAAGCAAGTAGGAGGATAGAAGCCAGGCTGTTTGTGTGTGTGTGTGT
>NW_028179468.1:0-5467 GCF_964030765.1 Micromesistius poutassou | reverse complement strand
CTGGAAGACACCGCGTTCTTCTGCTAAGAATAACGCGTTACAGGTCCGCTGCCCACAGGAGGTTAACTGGGCAGGCCCTCTCCAGCTATGGCACAACAGCATAACCCTCCGTGTGTGTGTGTGTGTGTGTGTGTGTGTGTGTGTGTCCACGTGTACATGTGCCGATGCTAACCAGAGCCCTCACCACCCCACCCCGCTGAGGCTAATCCTGTTCCCTGCCATGTTTAGCCTCACCTCGGGATACATGATGTTGTGTTTGCGAGTGTGACACCTGGGCTAATAAGGCCGCATTTTACTGAGAGCGAAACCGAGAATCTGATTAGCGCCAGGCTAGCCCCGGCCCGCTAGGAGGCCGGGAAGGAAACAGAGCGACGCCGCTGCTAACGAGCAACCGAGGTGATTGGTTGTGAACCCCCCCCCCACACCCCCCCCCCCCCCCCCACCCGCTCAGCCCATACCCTCCTGTCACAGTGTGCCAAAAACAGACAAGGGAGGAGGGGGAGGGGGGGGGGGGGAGAGAAGGTGGGCGTTGCATCAAAGGGAGATGTGGCTCGTAAAAATCTGAACACCCGCATTATACCGCCTGCGCCCTGCCTGGAAAGCACTTCTCCAGCACCAGGGAAGACAAAGGAAAGGAAGACAAATCCAAAGAAAACCCATCGAACTGTGGGGGTTGACCACCAAACTTCATTACTGGGAGGATTCTAACCGCAGCGGAGAGACATGAACACATAGATAAGTGTATTGTACGTGTGTTATGAGCAGAGAGGATACGGGAGTAAACCCCAGGGTTCAGACCCCAGTACAGCCACACAGATTATGTATTATTAATTAAGGGTTTTTATTGGTCAGGCAGGGATTCAGCCCCCCTGCTGGGTTCATCCCACGTGTCCGTCTGAGACCTTGACAACAACAACACGACGACAGATAAGCAACCAATAAAAGAGGCCATTTGGTATCCATTTAAAAATACATTATTTTGATGTGCTCTTCTTTACCATTTTTCTTTCAGGCTTTCGGTAAGGGTGTGTTGAGAGAGGGACGATCTCAGCTGAATAAGCAATCACGGCAGAGACCAGGGGCGGAACGTGGTACAGTAAACAAGCTGACCTGAATTATGCCCAGCCAATCAGTGAGAGAGTGGGTTATATTTAGATAGACAGGAAGCCTTGTGTCAATGAACAGGGAAGGGGAACATTCAACAAAAAAAGAGGATAGCATTGACTTAAAAGCTTGTGTAGCACTGGGCTTTGAGCTTGTCAGGGCTAACTGCAGTAATCACACACTATTACTGGAGCCAGGGTGTATAGAGACCTATAGCAGGAGGCACTGCTTCAGAGACTGTGTGTGTGTGTGTGTGTGTGTGTGTGTGTGTGTGTGTGTGTGTGTGTGTGTGTGTGTGTGTGTGTGTGTGTGTGTGTGTGTGTCTCTTACTCTAGGGAGTGAGCCTGTTTGCACCTGCCATGTGTGTGTATGTTTCTGTAATGCAACTTGTACGTGTGACTAAGTGTGCGTGTGACTATCATATGTGTACACTCTTACCATGTATGTGTATTTGGGTGAAGTGGACGGGAGGTCGTGGGAGAGAGAGAGAGAGAGAGAGACAGACAGAGAGGAGGGCGAGAGAGACCTCCAGGCCTCCACTCTGGGTGTATAATCTATGGTTCATTTGCAGCTTTTCTCCCCAGTCTGACAAGCCGTTTACAAGAAGTAGCCCTCTGCCACTGACCCAGTTCTGAATGGCTGCATCTCACGACAGGGCCCTGCCTTCCCATCAGCCCCTGCTCCTCGTCCAACCAACGACAACTCAGCCACCCTCTGCCTCCCTTGAACTATCGGAGGGGGGGGGAGAGAGAGGGAGGGAGAGAAGGAAAGAAAGAGATGGAAAAAAAATCTGAAAAATAGGTCGCCCTGACCCACTTTTCTCATTCTTTCCATTTTTTTCTCTTCAGCCACCCTAAGATTGTATGTGGAGTTCCGTGGTGCATGATAGAGTGAGAAAGTGGAGAGGCAAAAAAAATAAACGAAAAACAACAAGAGAGAGGGAGTGTGAGATGGGGGGGGGGGGGTTAAAAGACAGGGACTGCCCTGGTGAGGCCTGATGGTATTCCGGTGGTCTTTTTGAACCAGAGTTAAGTGAAGCTATAGGGAGGCTATAGTTAAGCTATAGTGAAGCTAATAGTGAAGCTTATATCAGCCGTATTTACAGTGAAATTCCTCCCACGCCCTAGTACAACAACTGCTCCCAGGGTTAACCACTCGCTGAAACAACCCCCCATTAGCATGCACGCGCACATGCACATACACACACTCACACATACAGGCCTTCCCTCTGCTCTGAGGGGGACTATTACCTCATTACCTCATCTGTTACTCAAAGAGCTCATAGCCGCCCACTGCCTTATTTAAACACACACACACACACACACACACACACACACACACACACACACACACACACACACACACACACACACACACACACACACACACACACACACACACACACACACACACACACACACACACACACACACACACACACACACACACACACACACACACACTTTGTGATGTTTTACAGCTATTTAGCACCCGGGAAGGTATGACATGTTATCTGGCTAGGGGGGAGGTAAGGGTATTTAGGGCTGGTGTGGTGGGAGGTAACTTGGCCACTGCCTTGCCTAGTAGCAGGACTACTGTGTGGGTCCCCCCCCCCCCCCCCCACTGAGAGTGGCCCCATTGTGGGAAGCGTGATATTTCCCATCGTGAGCTGTGGTCTCATGCAATACCGCGCCTTTATTAAGTGTTGGTTGGTCACGCACCGGCGACATAATCCCTCCATTGGCTGTTGCCCTGGTTTTGCTCGACTGAAACGTCTTCTGATACGTGTGTGTGTGTGTGTGTGTGTGTGTGTGTGTGTGTGTGTGTGTGTGTGCGTGTGTGTGCGTGTTTGGTCGGTGAGTGGGCGGGCGCGAGAGATTCTTTTTACTTCCTTCTTTTATTCCCACAAAAGCGTTTACGTATTAGCACTCGACCTTGCCGAAGCATCTGTGGCTAAGTGAAAATTAGTTACCACGAAGCGCTATTACTGTCAGCTGTAATGACTGGGTCTAGCACCCGGTTAGCATAAGCATTAGCATGCCAGTGTCGCGGCACTTTGATGTCAAAGTGTGCGCGGCCGCAACAGATGCTAGGCTGCTTTGTGTGGGTTGTGTGTGTAACAACTTACATAAGTTGTCCCTTGACACTCGACTAAAATAAATAAAAAATAGGAAGTCAAGTTGAAGCCGGGCTCCCCCATTGCTAAACTGACCCACCAGTCAGCGCTAAGCCTCTGCGTGCTAATGCTGCCCTAGCGTACGCACGTTAGCGCCTCGGAGGAGAGTCGTGTGGCCTGCTGCTCCACTATCCTGCAAGAGAGGCTTCAGATACACAGGGACATTTGCACTCCATTTATTTAATATCCAAGCAAGGAATGGCACATTTAAACTGGAGGTTTCTTTGTTGAATGGCAGAAAATATGTCATAGACATAGCTGAATCATGGCCATGTTCAAAAAGATGGATCATACTGTTGAATAGCCACTAACCTACAATAGGTACACAACCATTGCACATTTTTTACCTTTTCCCCCGTACCTGAATAGTACTGCTTTTCATTTGATTTGCTTTAGCCTTCAAACGCATCAACCTGGAAATGCAGGTCGTCATTTATTAGAGAAAGAAATGTGAACGTTCAAAACAAAATCAGAGATGACAGACCGGAAAAATACCGGTTCCTTTATTTGGTGATGTGGAAGCGGGGTGTGGGTGGCGGAGGAGGTGCTGGTGGGGGTTGGAGTTCCTGTTAGTGGGTGGATGTAGGTCAAGCCTTGCCTCCTCATAAGCACCAAGGTCAACACTGAATGGAAGGGCAGGTGGCTTAGAGACAGAGAGGCCCTGGATAAACCACATTTGTCTGGCTCTTGTTCCTGTGCCAGTGCCTTGGATGTGTAAACAGAGACACACAGGGTGGTGCTAACTAAAGCACTGCGACTGTCTGTGTGTTTATTTCTGTGGGAGTGTGCTTTTTGCACATGGACAGATTGTACACAGGTTACACAAGCACTCCAGCATTACTTGTAATAACCCCAAATGTGCATGGTTAAAGATTACTATGAGATATGGTAGCTTGTGGTTTAGCTTTGTTTCTTGTGAGTGAGCTTTGCGTTGTGTGGGTTAGATTTGCGCTGTGTGTGTGTTAGCTTTGTTTTGCAAGTTGGCTCTGAGTTGTGTGAGCTAGCTTTGTGTTGTTTGGGCTAGCTTTGCATTGTGGGTAGCTTGTGTTATGTGAGTTTGCTTTGATTTATGGGTTAGCTTTGCACTGTGTGGGTTAGCTTGTTTTATGTGGGTTGACTTGTGTCATGCGAGTCAGCTTGAGCTGTGTGGGTTAGCTTGTGTTGCGTGAGTTAGCCTTGTATCACGTGGGTTAGCTTGTGATACATGTAGAATAACACATGCGAACCAAAACTAATTTCCTAAATATGGAAATAATGTCATGCACACTTCTTGGTTGTGAACCTTGACAGGCACAGCAAAAGTTATTTGAGAGTTTGCTAACATTTATTCTAAAGCAGAATACCACAGAAACATAGCACTGTTTTGACAGTTGAAGGTTGAAAACTGTCAAATATGAGTCTGTAGTTGAGCTAGAAAGATTATTCTAAAACTAGATCAATGTTGTACTTTTACAACAGCAGTCCTAATGTTCAATTGTAGTTTGTATTTTGCTATTGATAACATCTATGTGACTCTGAACGACCTGAATTCAACTCTAACTTGTCTGTGGTGAGATCAACGGTTACAGCAGCTGCTTGAATGTCAAGGAAACAACACAGAGGAAGTGGTGCACACTTCAGCAAATAACAAACAATTCACACTTAATCCAGCTCCAGTTCAGTAAGCCTACAGGATGGATATGGTTTCATCTTGTGGATATGAAAATGTGATACAACTTCAAAAGAAAATGCTTCATCCAATACCAGCAAAACTTATGAGGAAAACTGTGCCCTTAAGTTAAAATCTCCAACTGTTCTGATTTTAAACAGCAGCAACACAAATGCCTGGGGCGCATAATCCTGGCACTTGTGCTGGATGGGTTAATAAGGCATGAGCAATAAGGTTAAGCTCCTTATTTTTGGAGCAACGTGGTAAACATATCTGAGGGGCAGGAGCGATAGCATGCTAGCTTAAAAATACACCCAACCAGAGATACCACTTTGAAATAGGGACAAGTATGGAAGTAAAATCCAGAAAACACAGTCACATTTTAAAATTACATTATTTTTAGCAAAGCAGACACATTTTCCACTTCAGCCAATCACCTTACGTTCATGTTGCACCCTATTCAAGGTCAGGGCAGTCACCTCAAACCTGTCAGCTATTCTAGCAACTGCCACACTCACTCACACACACACACACACACA
>NW_028179469.1:0-13760 GCF_964030765.1 Micromesistius poutassou | reverse complement strand
ACGCGGGTTCCCATCGAAAACAGCCTGTGAAGTCGCCTCCCTTGGCGGCGGCGGAGCCTCCGTCTCATGTGACAGATGAAGACCGGCGCCGTAATCACACTGATAAATTAAAACCTTATAGAGAATCTGTTCCGTGACGAGGGATCGGTGTAAGGGGCTGGGGGCCGTTTGATGTGGACTGGGCCGTCGTTTGATCTGTATTGGTCCGTCATTTGATGTACCAGTACATCAGTGGTCCGTCGTTAGATGTGCCAGTGAGATGAGAGACGGAGGTGTACAAGCAGCGGCTGGAGTTGTGTGGGTCTCCGCCCGGACACAGACTGATTCACTTGACTGTTGTGCTTTGTTTGCGAGTACATTGTATTGTTAATGTTTTTTAATGCATTCAATGATCAATGTTTATTACTTTATTTATTATCTTTCTACCATACCACGTAAGCATGTATCAAAACCAACATATTGAAGTCATGAAATGTATGCAAACTATACAATAGGCCATGAACAGGCAGTAACACTAAACTAACCAAACTCCAGGCTCACCAGTCTCTTGACTAGCAATATTGCAAAAAACTATAAATAGTAGTAGCAGGAATCATAATATAAGATAATGATCAACATGACCATGTTGTAATACATTACAATAGAAGATAATGATAAGTGTTCTAATACATTACAATAGAAGATAAAGATACATTACAATAGAAGATAAGGAATACAATTTCCTAAACCATTACAATATATTTAGATAATGTAGGATAATGAGGTAGCTGTTTTGTAATGATATTTTGTTGATGTTGTGTCATGTAGTGTAATTTAGTGTTGTGTAGTGCGGTGTAGGGTAGAGGACCATCAGTGTGGTCTCACTGAGGTCCTCACCTCACTGGGACCAGCCCCACCGGTACAGTTTGGGAGCGCGTGATAAACAAGAGCATTCGGTGACCTTTAGATGTTGTTAACCCCTCCCTGGCCACCCCCCCCCCCCTGCTGGGCGCTCTGAGAGAGTGGTGGCAGCGTGGCAGCCCCCCTGCTGGGCATGGGGGGGTCCGGGCTATTTCAGACATGAACCACTCACAGCTGATCACGTTACACAACGTGGGGGGGGGGGGGGTCCTCGTTGTTTGAGTGTTCTCTGTGTGTGTGGAATACCAGCCTGAGGAGTGGTGATCCCAGTGATAGGCAGTGTTACAGTAGCCTGAGGAGTGGTGATCCCAGTGATAGGCAGTGTTACAGTAGCCTGAGGAGTGGTGATCCCAGTGATAGGCAGTGTTACAGGTCCTGTAGCGTGGGGAGTGGTGATCCCAGTGATAGATGTAGATAGTGTTACAGAGGCTGTCTTCTACCTGGAGGTAAACACGCCCTGTTGGTGTCTTTCCTTATACAGCCTGGTGATTGGCCGGTTTGAATATCTCATTGAAACTGATTGGTGTGCGTGTGCCTGTGTGTATTTTAGAGAGAGAGAGAGAGATTGTGTGTGTGTGTGTGTGTGTGTGTGTGTGTGTTTGTGTGCATGTTTGTTGCAATTGTGTGTGTGAGGATGTGTGCGCAGACGTGCTTGCATGCGTGTGTGTGTGCGTGTGCTTGAAGTGTGTGTGTGTGTGTGTGTGTGTGTGTGTGTGTGTGCGTCTGTCTGTTTGTGTGTGTGTGTGCGCGCATGTGTGTGCGTGTGCGTGCGTAGAGGGTGTTCGGGGTTAGTTCAGGTTGTCCTCCAGACTTTGTTAAGATGCTTTCAGCAGAACTGAACAGGTTGAGCACTCAGAGAGAGAGGGGGAGAGATAGGGGGAGAGATACGGGAGAGAGACACACACAGACAGGGAGCGAGGGGGAGAGAGAGAGCTGTGTTCAGAGTGCTTAATGCATTAGTATTGTTCCCGCATTCTTGTGGAAAACACTCCCGACCACAAAATGGAAGCCAGGCATCTTTATTTCTTTATTTATTGCAGCCAATTAAATAACAACAGCATGTTGATGTTGTAGTCGGGGGTTGTTTGTTAAGTAAATAAAATCCTCTCCAGTGATCTGTATTAGTATTGGAGGAGGCTGGCAGGCAGCCAGCATCAGAAGTCATTTCCTGCTCTGCTCCGATAAACATGACACCCGGGCCTGTGTCGCTCGTCAGGACGCCGCTTCACGTGTTGCATTGTGGGGTTTCATAAGGAACACTGCGGTGGTCTCGTTCCCAACGAAGGACGTATGCGTTTGTGTGTGTATGTGTGTGTGTATGTAGGTGTGTGTGTGTGTGTGTGTGTGTGTGTTTGTGTGGGATCAGGGGGTGGGGAGGGGGGGTGTGGTTGAGTAGGGGTGTGTGTGTATGTGTGTGTGTGGGTGGGCTGGGGGGGGGGGTAAAGTGAGCCCACCCCCATCGGACGCTAACCCTTTTAGCGGCGGCGTGCCTTCCCGCAGTGCATTGCCGTGGAGTTCACAACGTCCATAATGGAGGGGGGGGTTGGGTTACCACCCCACCCTGGGCCCGCAAGCGGCGCCTTAATTGCCCACCAATATTTGCATGTCCCCGCGCGTTACTGAACACCCCGCTAAGTGACCGCGGGACTATTTTAAGGCCTGTTTGAGGAGCCCCCCCCCCCCCCCCCGCCCCCTTCTCTGCGGGGTTACGGGGGGGACTCGGGTACCCGGGTTATGGCTCGTTACCCGGGTTACGACCTGTCACCAGGGTTACGGCCCGACGGACAAACCCCTTCCTCGGCCTGCTTGAGTCCTTGCCGCCCTGCTTCTGCTTCTTCTAAGGATGTTCATAAAACATTGTTAGTGCCAAGCACTAACAAGCACTAACCCATTAACCCATTCCCCGTATACAACAAAGATAGCTAGAATAAGATGCTACACAATGCTAAGTGCTAAGTACTATTTTTAAGGGCCAGGACGTACAACATACAATAAGTGCGTACATTAAGTGCCAGGCCGTACAACATACAATAAGTGCGTAAGAGGGGGGGTGGGGGGGGGTTAGGTGGGAGGCTATGCAGAGTTCAGGTAAGCTTTGAACAAGTGAGTCTTGAGTCTAAAAGCCTCTCGTTTCAGAAAACATCAAGTCATGGCATTGTTTGGGTTTCAAATTTATGATATATGTTATTGATAAAATAGTTAGGACGTGCTCGACTGGCCAAAGTTTATTATACGTTGAATCAAGCCTCTTTATTAGGCCTACGGTGAATTATTGATCACTTCATATTGAATTGTGTCTGTTTATTATGTGTTGAATTATACAATGTTCTATATTGAACTGAGTGTGTTTATGATGTATGGGGTCTGCTCTGGGTCTGAGTGGAGAGGCAGCAGGGTCAGAGTGTTTGAGAGCACAGAGCAGTGGTAGTCGTCTGTAACGCTACTTAGTTTAATGGTAAACTCATGTAGCGTTCAGGAGGGTCGGTCTCTGGGGGCGCGTTCAGCAGCACCGAGGGCTCCGCAGCCCCCCGGGACGGAGGCCGACCAGAGCTGGAGAGAGGCTTCAGCTAGGAGCTAGGATGTGTCAACAAGCTAGGAGCTAGCATGCTTCAACTAAGAACTGCCATGCTTCAACTAGCTAGTGGCTAGGGTGTGTGAACTTACTAGGAACTAGCATGCTTCAAGTAGCTAGTAGCTAGCGTGCTTTACACAGCTTGTAGTTTGCGTCAACAAGCTATAAACTAGAATGCTTCAACTAGCTAGTCGGTAGCATGCATTAACTAGCTAGGAACAAGCATGCTTCAACTAACTAGTAGCTAGCAGGCTTCAATTAGATTTGAGCAAGCATGCTTCAGCTATCAAGGAGTTAGCATGCTCTAACTAGCTGGGAGTTAGCATGCTTCAACTAGCTGGGTGCTAGGATACGTCAACTAGCTAGGAGTTAGCATGCTTCCACACAAGAAGAGAAGCTATGAGACTATGAGTAGGATAAAAACAATGGTGATAAGGTTTTCTCCTGAAAAGATACCTCATGTTTGGAAGTGAAGAAAGATGATGGAAGGAGAAAGAGCGAGAGAGAGAGAGAGAGAGAGAGAGAGAGAGAGAGTAAAGTAAGTCCATTAGTGCTCACATCAAACACCTCAGCCGACTTCAGGGGAAACCACCACTAATACGGTACCCCACTTCCTCTCAGATGTTTGGTCAGAGGGAACATTAGACAACGTGAGGGCGGACCCCAGGTTGGATACTCCCATGACACTACAGGGTAGCTTCTGAAGCGGCTTGCTATAGCTAATCACCATCCCACCTGGTTGTAGAACACGGGCCTCATAAAGAAAGAGTCTGTGTGTGTGACTGAGCCTATTTAGCCTAAATGTGTACATTTATGATCTCTGTGCACTTAGATGTAGACAGCTTATCTATATTTATGCAATTATCTTTATTTTCGTGTGTGTGAGTCAGAGAGAGAGAGAGAGAGAGGGCCTACAATATGTTAGAGCGAGTAAACGGCTTAATGAAGGAGGATGATGATGAAGAGGATTTGGTGATGTCAGCTTGGTGTTTCAGGAGGTTGATTACACATCTGAAAGCAAATCACACCAACATCCACCCGCCATTAAGTCCCCCAATGCCCGCTGTGATTGGTCAGCCTAAAACAGGCTTAGAACCAGGTGATGGTCACATGGGCTCCTATTAGCCTGGTCACCCCACCTTCTAGCGCTGTCCGTAAAGTACCCTCCAAACGAAAGGAAAAGGACGAGTCCTATTGGCTGGCCCTCACAGGGTTAGGACTCAGTGCCCTCTGGGGCCCCCCCTCATTATACCTTACCATGATGGGCTCTCTAAAGCAGGAGCCTTCTCTAAAGTGTCCTAACGAGAGCCTTTTAGTGGAGAAAACGTGATGCACTGCCCGATGAGGTGACCTCGCAGTAGTCTAGACCTGAGGCTCCCTTTGGGTGCCCTTCCAATGGAACAAGTTATGAGGGGCCCCTCAATGCCACCCCTACAGTGTCCCAAAGGGGGCCCTCTCCAGTAGAGGGGATGGGATGCAGTGCTGTGTAGGGGTAGGGCACTCCTACAGGTGAGGAAACTGCTCCTCATGGAGAAGTGCCGCTTAACACAATGGAGAAAAACAAATCACATTGAGGAAGATGACCTCCACCGGGCCCTCTAGGGCAGGCTGCATCAAAGTGGGTGCCATGACAACAGTCTAGGGTTGCATCACCAAAGTGGGTGCCATGACAACAATCGAGGGTTGCTTCACCAAAGTGGGTGCCATGACAACAGTCGAGGGATGCTTCACCAAAGTGGGTGCCATGACAACTGTCTAGGGCAGGCTACATCAAAGTGGGTGCCATGACAACAGTCTAGGGCAGGGTTCCAATGTGGGTGCCATGACAACAGTCTGTGGCAGGCTACCGAAGTGGGTGGCGTGCTGCCAAATTGTTTGATAAGATTTAGAATCTTAAACCCTGTCTCAAACCCTGCTCACAAACCTCTCAAAACTCCTTGTATGGCCGCTAACAATTTCAGTATTTTTTTACAAGAGGCCGATAAGTGAGGCTAATGGCTGGCTAGCTTTTTAATGTCATCACTTCTGCACGGTCTGTCTTTTGATTGTAGTACATTTTTCAATGTACCTTTTATTTGGAAACTCATTTTGAAACATTGACCATGTCTTGTAACTAGATTAGCATCAACGTTTTGTTTCTACCTCAGTAGGCCTATATGTTAACCAAGGTTAGCAGCTCAGTGTTGTTGCTGCCTCACTAAGAGCTAACCAAGGCTAGCACCACAGCTTTAGGGCTCCTTATAAGCTAATCAAGGTTAGCATCACACCTCATTATAAGCTAACCAAGGTTAGTATCACAGCATTGTGTCTACCTTATTATAAAGCTAACCAGTGTTAGCATCACAGCTCTGTGTCTACTTCACTATAAGCTAACGATTGTGGCTACCTCATTATAAAACAACCAAGGTTAGCTGGGTTTACTGCCCCCGTGGGAGGCCCTGTCCTTTGCCTCTGACCCGCCCGGGCCCCTCGATACAGGCGGCCCCGGACCAGCACACTGCGGCGTCCAGGGAGCCACTTCAGCACCAGGCCTGCTGCCTTGCTCAAGGACACAGCCAGTCAACCCGTTTTATGCTTAGCAAGCTAGGAGGTGGGTTGGAATGATAAAGTGTTAGTCCCCGAGGGGGGACCTTGGTGTGGAGGGCTGGGCTGCACTCATAGGGGAGCGATACACAAGACTCACTCGGTCAGAGTTCACCCAGTCTGCATAGCCTGTGTTGTGTTGTACGTCCTTGCACTTAATAATAGTACTGAGCATTGTGTAGCATCTTATCCTAGCTATCTTTGCTTATCTTTGTATACAGGGAATGGGTTAACCTAGCGATTGTAAGTGCTTGGCACTTACTGTACCGACAGCAATATATTGTTGTTTCTCTTTCTTCTGACAAATGTAGCCTATGTTCATCTTCATTCATGTCCTTAAGCAGCAGGTTGGGTTAAGGGGGAGTCTTGATCCAGGTTGCCTACAGGTAGACTCAGAGGACATTGGGAATCAAACCCAGAACCTTTTGGTGGGGAGTCACACACCCGGGGCTTCACACACAACGAAAGGAATAGCTTGTATTTGTTCATGAAAGAAGAGCAATAACTCTGTACTATCATTCATTTTTGTTTTTGGATGATCATTTGTTGTTTATCTTGTATGCTAAACTGACATCTTCACTAATCGCTGCTCATATCACCAAAAATAGTTGCATTTTTCTGCAGCCAGCTTTTAAATTAATTTGTTGAATGAGCAGTGAATGAAACGTGGTGGTGACCTCCCATCCCCGACCTCTCCCACCATGGCTGAAGCGCTTCCTTCTAATTATACAAGTTGGAACCCGACTCGCGTCCAATCAAAACACATTTTGGCAGCCTCTCCAGACAGGATTGAATCTTCCAAAAACGCATTCCCTGCGTATCTGTGTGATGTAGGTTGATTTAGCCAGGGAGCCACGGTCCACAAAGGAGCAGTAGCCCACATATTAGCGAGCAGGCTAGTGGAAGCCCCAACACCCCGGCCAGGCCTAGCATCACAAAGGCTGCTCCTTCAGACCTATTAGGTCCAGCAATGACTTCAAACACCAATTTGTTCTGCAAATAGCCTTTTCAATTTGTCCACGCCAGAGAGAGCGAGAGAGCGCGAGAGAGAGAGAGAGAGAGACTAGAGTGAGAGACTAGAGTGAGAGCCCTCTCACTCTACAGTAATTTAATCTTCAAAGGGACATTTTTCTCTATTTCTGTCAAGCATTAGGCTGATGAATAGCAAACGCTCTTGTGAGCACAAAGAGAAGATGCATGTTTATCCGTTTCCATTGGGGCGCTCATCATGGCCACTGATAATTGCCATGCAGGGAAGTGACAGTGAAAGGCAGCATGTTGAATATTAATTCCGACACCAGTTACTGAGCAGCAGACAGCCCTCCACACACAGAGGAGGGGCCCTGAAGCTAATGACACCTTCTGGGGCTTCTGAGGACACCCCCAGAAAACCCCTATGGCCACGTATGAATGTGTGGTTGGAGGTAAATGGACTGCATTTATACAGCACTTTTCTAAACAGTGGCCAATCAAAACACTTTACAATATGGCCTAACATTCACCCATTCATGCACACATTCACACACCAACCATGCAAGGCGACAGCCAGCTCGTCAGGAGCTCGTCTCGCTCAGGGACACCTCGACACTCAGCTAGGAGGAGCCGGGGATCGAACTAGCAACCTTCAAGTTACCAGCCAACCCACGATACCTCCTGAGCCACATGCCACACATTGGGCTGTAGATGTATTCATAGATGTGAGATCTCATGTGATGCTCCTCATAAAGTTCACACTTAATTTAACAGACCTGGTCAAATTACAATGCCAAACAAAGCGTCCATGTTTTTTGCATTATTTATTATTTTATTAAATACACCGTACTGGAGCAAATGTCTCGGAAAATATCACAAATAAATTTCTTTCATTCAGCATTTATATGTTTCTACATGAGCATGAACGGACTATCTTTCTTCAGCTTGCCACAGGCGGAGGTTTATTGGAGGGGTGGGGGGAGTGGTGAGGCTCGGTGCGGAGGGATACGTGTACTGGAACCACGCTTGGACGACGACATTGACATGCATACTTTACATACATGATAGCTTTACAAATACACCAAGAGTGTCCATGATTGGTTTCCCATGAAAAGCCACAGAATCTTTTACTTTTTAAACCCCCTACATATATATAGACATATATATATATATACCTTTAGGATATATATATATAAATCACCGAAGAAGAAACACATCCCCTTTACAACATTTAAAATATAGAAAGTGGAAACAACATGTTGTCGGGAATCGAGGATAGAAAACGAAGAAAGGGAAACTAAAAGGTCCTGGTTTCCCGGAAATGTCTTCTAAACAAACGCGGGAATGCCAAATCCAGAAAGCAATCGTTTCTCCTCAGTCGCCACTCTCTCCGCCCGAGCGGTGCTCTCCGCAGACCGCTGCCAAAGTTCTCGGAGAATTTCGACCAGAGTTCCGTCGCTCCGGGATTGGCACCCCTGGCGCTCCGACGTCGCGGGCGTCTGTGAGAGTTTTTTTCTCCCGTATCTGCGGAGGAAGGCTGAGCCGAGATGGAGGCTGTGTGAGAGATGAGGAGCTGGAGAGGGCGTGGTGTCAGGAGGTCTGGGATGGAGGATGTGGTTTTCCCAGGGTGCTGATCCCCCGTGGTTGCCATGGGTTCAACGATGGTGGCAGGGGAGGGGCTTAAAACGAAGGCACACCTCCAGCTTCCGGTTCGGGTTCCATCTCTTAACACACCTGGAGACAGAGGAGACAGAGAAACGGTAGGTCAGAGGTGCATCTGGAGGCCTGAGGCATAACAACCTTACCAGGGCGTGGGTCCACCAGAGCAGCGGTGAAAGTGGAGCACCCTGGAGTGTTTGTTGTGGTTAATAGAGGCCTCAGCCCCTCTTGGAGCCAAGCAGCTCTCCCTTATTTATTGATCAGCGCGGCCATGGAAACCATCTGCCGGCGCAGCGCGCCGCCACAGCCACTTCTTGAATTACGAGAGAAAAGACAATTATCTGTCTCGCTTACTCCGACATTCAACCAACTTTTCTTTGCCCTTTTTTTCCGCACCGCTAAGGAATAATTTGCTTTCCCCCCCTCCGCTCCGAACTCACTGGGAGGCCGTCTATTAGGCGGCTGGTAATTGCAAACTCCAACTTTGGGGGTCTAATTAAAAAGACGGACGCCGGGAGGCGGCGGTCTCCCGGGTCACGCTGCCGCGCCAGGAGCCGGCCGTCCTGACCGAGAGATTAGAGAGGAGTGTTGAAGGAAGAACAATAAACCAAGGGCAGCAAGCCCGGCCAGACAACAGCAGCGGCGCCGCGTTCAGACCTCACTGAACACTAAGACTAAAGACTACAGCTCACTGCCTCGCTCAAAACCCACTGAACACTAAGACTCACTGAACACTCATACTTACTGAACACTCACACTCACTGAACACTAAGACCCCCTGAACACTAAGCCACTTAACACTAAGACAATAATGATGCTAATGTAAACCATCATGGCCGTCATAATAACGTCATCAAAGCCAAATGATAGGGCTCTTTAGACTCACACCAAGCGACCCTCTGCACTTATAAACAAAGGCTTCTCCCCGCACGGCTCCGTAGCTCTGAGGCGGATGGAGCTGTATCGTACCGTACTTACGGCACACTGTAGTCTCACTGCAAATCACCCGGACACCAGCCATCTCTTATGGTTGAAGGTATGTACATACATGGTTATGAATGGTTTAATATGTTCATTCATTGGTGGAGCACGGGGCATTAACCCTGCCAGGGTTTGGGGTTTGATTCCCACCGGGTGTGTCCCCTCGTGTTACTGGGAGACCTTTGTTGACATAAGGCGTGCATGATGCATGATGGTACCAACGGCGAGCGCTTCAACGCGTTGCCGTGGCCTGCGTCGGCATGGCGACCGCACATAACAACGTCGCCCAGGGCGACACCGCCGACATTTCAAAAATGGCGCCGGCCGTGGCAGTACTGACGCCGAAGTTGCGCCTCCAGCAACGATAACAAACCGGAACGCGGCGGCCGGCCGTGGTGACACGCCACAGCTGGCGGGGCCACATGTCATCGCTTGCTGCCGTGCCCCGATTGGCCACCGGGTAGCATGGTTACCATGGTTACCACGGTGCCACCTGACAAATGATGGCCCAGGGGTGTGGAGCTATACTGACTCCTCTCGTGATTATTCCTATAATGCACTGCTCCCCTCACGCCCCAGCCCCCCCCCCCCCCCCCCCAATATATTAAACATAAAGCCTGACTAAGACCCAGCTAGCATGGTGTCCAACTGGAGCAGGACTGAACTGTTCTGAACTTCTTCTTCTTCTAATTGTTCCGTCCAGAACTCTCTGGAATTCAGAGCTCCAGAGTGTTCTGAGCTCCCGTGTGTTCTGTTCTGAGCTCCAGAGTGTTCAGTTCTGAGCTCCAGAGTGTTCTGTTCTGAGCTCCAGAGTGTTCTGTTCTGAGCTCCAGAGTGTTCTGTTCTGAGCTCCAGAGTGTTCTGTTCTGAGCTCCAGAGTGTTCTGTTCTGAGCCCCAGAGTGTTCTGTCCGGAACAGCACAGCGTCTCGTGCTGACAGAGGGGCTGAGCCTCACTTAACGTGAACCACCTTAAGAGCATTTCAATGCAATGTTTTGCAGAGCGAACTACGAGACATAAACGTGGTCTAAGTGTGGCGGTGCTCTGCTCGCAAGGGGGGGGGGGGGGGGGGGTGGGGGGGTGGGGGGGGTAATTCACCACCGCCACGTACCGAAGCCCCCCAGACCCAGCCAGGCGTCCGCTTCATTTAATAATTCCTCCTGAGATATAATTAAGGCACCCGGACCAATATTCAGATTGCATTTTAGCATCAATAATTCAGGAGTTTTCACTACAATTGATGTTAGGGCGTAAATAAAGGATGAGGCTGGTGTTTACCACAGCCGGCAGTGCGGTGAGGAGCGGAACTTAAACAGACATTTAAAATTAAGCTAGATAATGCCGCGGCTTTCAATTTGAATGCGAGGTGCTCTCAGAGCTCTTACAGTTGATTTGTAAAAGTGACAAGCTCTTAAAAGGGCCGGGGCGAGAGAGGCGATCAGAGTGGGAGAGAGAGAGAGAGAGTGAGAGAGAGTGGGAGGGGAGGGAGGGGAGGGAGGGGAGGAGGGGGACTTAATGGAGTCCTTCCTCTCATCTACTCATAAAACCACTCAAGGTGAAATACATGCTCCAACAATATCATTCCTCTCTTAGTCTGTCTCTGACATGAAAGAAATACACGCACTCACACGCACACACACACACACACACACACACACACACACACACAGAAACATGCAAACATGCGCACACACGCACTCAGAAACACGCGGACATGGGCACACACGTACACACACAAACACATGCAAACACACACACACACACGCATACACAAAGACATACAAACCACAGACACACACACGCAGGCACACTCACACACGGAAAACATACAAACACACAAAACACACACAGAAGGACACGCACACACTACATCCTAATCTCCAGCCCGCTCCCTGACATTCAGAGCAGGGTGACTACAGCGAAGTTGTCCAACCAATGATGTTATATACATGTTATATACCTCTCTATATAATGTTATATACATGTTATATGCCTCTATATCCACCCTATGATGTTATATACCTCTATATCCACCCTATGATGTTATATACTTTATATTTATATTTATTACAGGGCTCTTCTCAATGCTGTAGAATGCTCCGTTCACTTGCATGGGCCTTCCCGACTTCCGGCTGCCAATTATTTTTTGACTATTGACCGTTGCTAAGCATATATTGACTGCTGTCAAGGAAAGTGGATTTTTAGCCTCTGATTCACGTCTTTCGTATCACTCCGCAAGTAGTCCGGTAACTTATCAACCCCAGCGTCTTCGGTTGCTAAGCGATGTCAACGTCTTTGGCGAACTATTTCTCCGCTGATTAACAAATGGTAACAAATAAATTGTGAAAAGACACACTGTGGTTTAGTTATTTTTTCATTTAGGCAAGTAGCCGTGAAATAAGCGGGATAATGTATAGATGACGCCAGTCATTATCGAAAATAAGCCCCTTCAGGGTGAAGCAAGACACCTCCGCTTTGCGTCGGGGTCCGGTTAGCCCTGTCAGGGCTTATAATGACCGGCGTTCTATACATTATACCTTACATATATATGATTGCAGCTCATGTCCACATCACAGCCACACGCTGCGAGCTCCAAAACAACATGTCTCTACTCCTCCTACTCAGACCCATTAGGGTAGGGTCCGTGTTAGGGTAGGGTTAGGGGGTTATGGTAGGGTCAGCATTAGCATAGGGTTAGGGGGTTATGGTAGGGTCAGGGTTAGGCTTAGGGTAGGGTCAGGGTAAGGGTCAGGGTAGGGTCAGGGGTAGGGTTAGGGTCAGGGTTAGGGTAGGGTCAGGGTTAGGGTCAAAGGTTAAAGGTTAAGGGTTACCTTCTGGTCGGGGATCAGGGGATTGGGGGTTAGAGGTTAAGGGTTAGAGGTTAAGGGTTACCTTCTGGTCGGGGATGAGCGGGTTGGTCTGCAGGGAGCTCAGGTGTCCGTTGATGAGCGCGGTGGGCCGGTCGTGTTCACAGAACAGACTGCCGTTGATGTAGTGGAAACGGTCGCCTGGCAACAGCCGGTTCCGACAGGTGGAGCAGGTGAAGCACTGGGGGGGTGGAGGGTGAAGGTTAGATCACGGACCACCATGTATACATGAGATAACGTGGGTTAGCTGGTTATTGGAGGGGTTTAGAATATATCAATATATTTTTTATAAAACTTAATAATTATATTATTAAAACTAGAAACATACTACAAGGGGTTAATAGCATGTTTTATGAGAGCTGCGTCGTTTTAAATTGTGTTTTGGGGATTTCTAGTTAATTTGAAAGTGTCAGTAGCTGTGTTTGAAATCATTCCCTATCACGGATATAGTGCACTATATAGGGTGCTCGCCATTTTGTAGTGGCGTTCGAATTCTCAGTGGTTAATTTCATTTACTTTATAGTGGACAGTAAAATACCCAAAATTTGAGTGAACATACGATGTTACCTACATGATACTCCCGTATACCACAATGCAATGCGGCGGATTTACTGACACAAATGACTTTCAGAAATGTTCAGCGTAGTGTCCGAATTTGCGTTTGTTCCTTCCCTATATAGTTCACTATATCATAAACACTATATAGGGAATAGTGAGTGAGTGAGTGAATAGGGAACGATTTCTAACAAAGCTTCTGAGTTGTAACTTGTAGTTTTGCCTTGAGATGGTAGACTTTTGTGGGTAATGTAGTTCTTTATTCATGTAGTTTTACCTTGAAATGTGTGTATGGGTAATGTAGTTCTTTATTCTTGTAGTTTTACCTTGAGATTGGAGGTGTGTTTGTGGGTAATGTAGTTCATTATTCTTGTAGTTTTACCTTGAGATGGTAGGTGTGTTTGTGGGTAATGTAGTTCTTTATTCCTGTAGTTTTACCTTGAAATGTGTGTATGGGTAATGTAGTTCTTTATTCCTGTAGTTTTACCTTGAGATTGTAGGTGTGTTTGTGGGTAATGTAGTTCTTTATTCCTGTAGTTTGACCTTGAGATGTGTGTATGGGTAATGTAGTTCATTATTCCTGTTGGTTGTAGTTTTACCTTGAGATGGTAGACGTTGCCCTGTGCTCTCATCACCAACTCGCTGGCCGGTATTGACTGACCGCACGCACTG
>NW_028179470.1:7500-14606 GCF_964030765.1 Micromesistius poutassou | reverse complement strand
CCCCTCTGGTGTCTAACGTAGCCCCCCAGGGCCAACAGGACCCCCCCAGGGCCAACAGGACCCCTCTGGTGTCTAACGTAGCCCCCCAGGGCCAACAGGACCCCTCTGGTGTCTAACGTAGCCCCCCAGGGCCAACAGGACCCCCCCAGGGCCAACAGGACCCCTCTGGTGTCTAACGTAGCCCCCCAGGGCCAACAGGACCCCTCTGGTGTCTAACGTAGCCCCCCAGGGCCAACAGGACCCCCTCTGGTGTCTAACGTAGCCCCCCAGGGCCAACAGGACCCCCCCAGGGCCAACAGGACCCCTCTGGTGTCTAACGTAGCCCCCCAGGGCCAACAGGACCCCTCTGGTGTCTAACGTAGCCCCCCAGGGCCAACAGGACCCCTCTGGTGTCTAACGTAACCCCCCAGAGTCCGGTCCGCCCTGTGGGGATTATCTTAGATAATGACCGGCGCTCTGTACATTATCCCTCGTGTAGAGTATGAGTAAACATGTGTGTATAAGTATTAAAGTGAACACTGAGTGACGAATGAGATCTGAAAGAGCTTCCTGTGTCAGCAGGAAGCAGCTCAGGTCTTGGCCGCTTCCTCTTCCTGTTGGGACAGGAAGTGACTTCACAGACGCTAGTAGGTTACCATAGTAACCAAGAAGAAGTGGAACGTTGGACACGTGTGGACACTAATATCATAACTCAAACATACTGAACATAGAGAGAGAGAGAGAGAGAGAGAGAGAGAGAGAGAGAGAGAGAGAGAGAGAGAGAGAGAGAGAGAGAGAGAGAGAGAGAGAGAGATCTCTCTCCTGCTGGCTCCTCTGGGTGATGACTTACTGTTGCTTTGTTGTGTTTGAACACAACACGCAATACAACACACACACACACACGACACAGAGACACAACACACGACCCACACTGACCTCTAGTGGCTGCATGCATGTCCTGCACCCCCCACCACACACACACACACTACAAAAACAGAGCATCATGACGTCACACGGACTACCACAGATCGGCATCGATTCGGATTATTAAAACTAAATATTACTTATGATAATAAGATAATAAGAAGAAGTGAAGTTTTTAATAATCAATACAAATGATTATCATGACATGGCGAACGGAAACGCCAACTTCACATTCCGTTGGTTCATTCTCAAACCGTGACATAATTAATAAATATAATAAATATAATAAATAGAACTAGTCTTCATTGTCACGTCTCAAAAACTCGACGGTCGAAGACACACACAAAAAAAGAACTACAGCTCCCAAAAAGAACTACAGCTCCCAAAAAAGAACTACAACTCCCCAAAGAGAACTACAACTCCCCAAAAAGAACTACAACTCCCAGGCCGCTCCCCGCCGCACCACAACAGGGGAGGAGAGGAGGAGCGCAGCGGGTCCGGAGGTTCTCGGTCACCGGGATGCAGAGGCGAGAGGACGACTCGGTCGGTCCTGATTCATGGAGCTCTAGAGAAGGTTGAGACGAGAGCAACATGGCGAGAGAGCAGGACGTGGAGCGCATCGCTAAGAAGCTGGACAAGATGGTCCACAAGAAGAAGACGGTGAGGAGGTCCCGGAGCCGCCGGCCGCTCCGCCACATGGGGGACATTTCCCACCTCGTTGTTCTCCTCTCACGACGGAGCGCCGGGGGTCCGGGTGCTCCGGAGGAGCGTTACTGGCGGGAGAGTGGGCGGGACGTCCGACAAGAGGGATCTCCGTTACTGTTAAATGTTTCGGATACGGCTTTATCGATTTATTCGTCAAGAAACCTCCCTGTTTATTCTCCTTGTCGTTATTATTTTCACGTTGTTATGTTTCTTGCTTCCGGCTCCGTTAACCGGCGTACGCGTCTCGCCGGAAGTGAGGGACCGGATATTGTGGAGCGGTAGACCTGAAACGCTACAGTCTGGGATCCTCTCTCAGCCGAGGATATTTCTAGAAACACGCCGTTGTTCGTTGCGTTTGGACATAGTGTAGTTCCTCTGAACTCCATTGTGAATTTAGTTGGGATATGTTTACCATAGCAATAACACATTGTGCTGTTTGTTGTATTGTACGTTATTAGTATTGTTTATCGTTGTTTTGGATTGAAGCCCTTTAGAGGGCCGTACGGTGATTTGCCAACAGGTTTATTCAATTAAGTCGAGTTCACCTGGACAGCAGCACGGAGCATTGATTAGATCGAGACGACCTTTAGCCCCGAATACATCTGGAAGGGGTTCTGTTGGAGGCTCCTCATCAGAGTGATGGGGTTATAGTTACAACAAACACTCACATATACAGAACATTGCAAAGAATTAGGACAAATGTCCCCTGTTCCACTGATGTCTTTGTTATGAATAGTTGTGGATCTATGTCTAGATATCTATACATCTGTGTGTCTATATCTATAGCTCTATGTCTGGTGGAGGTTATTGATTACAATAGATAGCTCTACATCTGTGTCTATATCTATAGCTCTATATCTAGTGGAGGTTATTGATTACAATAGATAGCTCTATATCTATAGCTCTATATCTAGTGGAGGTTATTGATTACAATAGATAGCTCTACATCTATAGCTCTATATCTGGTGGAGGTTATTGATTACAATAGATAGCTCTACATCTGTAGCTCTATATCTGGTGGAGGTTATTGATTACAATAGATAGCTCTACATCTATAGCTCTATATCTGGTGGAGGTTATTGATTACAATAGATAGCTCTATATCTGGTGGAGGTTATTGATTACAATAGATAGCTCTACATCTGTAGCTCTATATCTGGTGGAGGTTATTGATTACTGTTTATTGTTTGCAGGAAGGGGCAGCAGACCTCCTGAAGGAACTGAAGACCATCGACATGTCTCTGGAGACCCTGCAGGTAAAGACGCCTGCTGTAGGCATCCATCCTACCTTCTGTAGGTATACACTCCTGTTGTAGTTCTATGTTCTGTAGGTATACACTCCTGTTGTAGTTCTGTATGTATACACTCCTGTTGTAGTTCTATGTTCGGTAGGTATACACTCCTGTTGTAGTTCTAGGTTCTGTAGGTATACACTCCTGTTGTAGTTCTATGTTCTGTAGGTATAGACTCCTGTTGTAGTTCTAGGTTCTGTAGGTATACACTCCTGTTGTAGTTCTATGTTCTGTAGGTATACACTCCTGTTGTAGTTCTATGTTCTGTAGGTATAGACTCCTGTTGTAGTTCTATGTTCTGTAGGTATACACTCCTGTTGTAGTTCTATGTTCTGTAGGTATACACTCCTGTTGTAGTTCTATGTTCTGTAGGTATACACTCCTGTTGTAGTTCTATGTTCTGTAGGTATACACTCCTGTTGTAGTTCTATGTTCTGTAGGTATAGACTCCTGTTGTAGTTCTATGTTCTGTAGGTATACACTCCTGTTGTAGTTCTATGTTCTGTAGGTATAGACTCCTGTTGTAGTTCTATGTTCTGTAGGTATAGACTCCTGTTGTAGTTCTATGTTCTGTAGGTATACACTCCTGTTGTAGTTCTATGTTCTGTAGGTATAGACTAGGGGTGCACGATAATTATCGGGCCGATAACAGAAAGTATTACGTCATTCCGATAAGTCCGATATCATGATGAATAGCCCCGATAACATAGCCTATATAATTTCAGTGCCCCGCTCCCACTAACGCTAAATGAAAGGTCTTATCGTAACCCTAAAAGTACACATCATACAATCAATTACAATACATGAGTTCATAACTGCACGCGAATATAGAAAATGTTTTTTATTATTATTATGTTACACCTTTCCTGCTGTCGGCTCCCAGACCGTAGTCGAGGAGCACAGCGTTGATGTTCTCTCGGGGGTACCACCCTTCACTTGGACCGGCAGTAGGTCTGCTTATAGGTCGGATTATGGTCTGAATGAAGCGGCCACCGATTATTGACAGGCTGTGTACTTTATTCTTAGTTTCACTAACGTTACAGTAGGGCCTACACGTTTGCAGACACAACCGGACTCGTTTGTTACGTCACCAAACTGACACACGCTACCGCTCGCTCTCCTCGCTCGTCCACTCGCTCACACACACACTGCCATTCCCGCACACACACACATGCGCTACTCTCGTAACACTTGTTATTGACAACAGTTAGCTGAACATTATAGGGTCCCGGCCTTCCAATTGTTCTGTACTTTTAATCCAGGAAAGGCGGCCGAGACAAGATCTCTTTTAACTCCCTTTATTCGCTAAAGGTTTTGGTCTATTGTCCATGAAACAAAAGGAGAGGAATGGTATATAACACGCGCGGAGCTTCTCTAAGCTTTATATCTACGATACGCCGCCCAAGAGATTCTGTAAGCTGAATATCTATCGATACGGTTAGGGTTAGGGTTAGCTAACCCTAACCGTATCGATAGATATTCAGCCTGGAAAGACTCTACAGGCAGAGTATTATTGAGATATCCAGCTAAGAGAAGCTCCGCGCGTGTTATATACCATTCCTCTCCTTTTGTTTCATGGACAATAGACCAAAACCTTTAGCGAATAAAGGGAGTTAAAAGCGATCTTGTCTCGGCCTCCTTTCCTGGGTTTAAAAGAACAGAACACACTCCCTGTTTTCTCAGTTAAACACAGATATCAACTACATTTGTCCCAGTGTTTGTTAGTTGTGTAATTAAGCAAAAAAAGGAGCTCTCTTCCTCCGGTAACGCAGTCGTTCGCGACGCCTTTCTTATTCGTCGTTTCTTCCATTTGTCTGTAACTCATTCTCCAATCTTTCACCGATCGATGTGGATGTTGTGGGTGCAACAGAATATATGATGCATCGCTGCAGCAACATTTAAGATGATGGCGATGAGTTCTGCCCATTCTGCCTCCGTTGCTGTCTGCGGTCAGACCAAAACACACCTGAGTGACGGGCCGTCCTGCCAACCTCGACCCTACGTCATATCCCGCCCCTTGCAAGCCCGCCCCCCTAAACCCCCCGTTGATTCTACTGATATCTGCGCGACAATGTCATGATCTTAGGTCATGATCATATATATGGATTGTATGTGTGTGTGTTATCGCTATCTGTATCGGCCTTTAGGAGCTGAAAGTTATCGGTATCGGTTAAAAAAAAAGTTAGCGTGCATCCCTAGTATAGAATCCTGTTGTAGTTCTATGTTCTGTATGTATACACTCCTGTTGTAGTTCTATGTTCTGTAGGTATAGACTCCTGTTGTAGTTCTATGTTCTGTAGGTATACACTCCTGTTGTAGTTCTAGGTTCTGTAGGTATAGACTCCTGTTGTAGTTCTAGGTTCTGTAGGTATAGACTCCTGTTGTAGTTTTACGTTCTGTAGGTATAGACTCCTGTTGTAGTTCTATGTTCTGTAGGTATACACTCCTGTTGTAGTTCTATGTTCTGTAGGTATAGACTCCTGTTGTAGTTCTAGGTTCTGTATGTATACACTCCTGTTGTAGTTCTGTGTGTCTATGGTTTAATGTTCCTATATTAATAACCATATTATTATATTATTATTAGGTGCCAAGCACAAATTGCGAGGCAACCTATTGTAATCGTTAGTTTTATTATTATTCCGCCACGTTTGACTTACAGCCTAAACCGCTCGCATGCTTTTTATGAAACTTACTACAGCTGTAGAGGCTGACTCAAGATTAACAGACAGCAACTATTACACTGATTGGCCCAAAGGTGGCGCTATAGCAACAGTCCAAAAATGCAAACTTTGAACAAGCATATCTCGTAACCGGTTTGACCTACACTCATGAAACTTTGTTCACACATCCATATCCTCATGCTGAACAAATAGGCTAGTATATATATATAATAAGTTAAAGTCAACATATTTTCAAATAGGGCGTGGCATCGAAATGGGCGTGGCCTGTTACTAAAATCGCCGCAGTTCATAGAGGCAATGTTTGATTTGAGTGGGACCGACTTAGTGGCTGTTGGGGACCAAAGTTCCAACTGCTCAAGTGAAATGAAGTTGATTGACAAAACAACATGGCCGCCAGAGGCTCAAAATCATCCAAAATTAACTTAATGCCAAAAAGCAAGGTTAACTTAAAGCAATCATCATTGTATCTATATCGGGCTATAGGGAGCGCTATAACAATTAACTGAAAATCGTACGCTCAATGTTAGGTGACTAAAGGCGGGGTTAACTTGAGTCAATCATCACACAAACTTGGTGTACTTAAAGAAGCATAGGTCAAGGTTAACCCGGCTAAATCCATATGGTTCATCCATATAGGACCATAGGGGATGCTACAGCAATTCATTGAAAACTTTAAAGACTCATAACTCCTCAGCCATTTGACTTACAGTCATGAAAGCCTATCACCAGATCTAAGCTGAGGCTCCATAACTGTCAGTTATGTTATTTTTAAGGTGTGGCAAGGAAATGGTTCCAAGGGACGGTTGATGGTAGCTTCCAAAGAAGTACCTTTACATTCCACCTATGATTTCATTAGTCACAGGTATTACTTCAGGATTCCTGATGGACAGGTTGGATGCTCTTAGTAAGCAGAGAACCATTCTGCCCCAGCCATTGCCAATTTAGCCCACAATATGTTTTCGCTTGTTCTCTATCTGGTAGGATATTTTAAACTTCAAACTCTCCAACCCAATGTGTTACAACTATCGCTAATCGAAACAGCTGCGCAAATCTATACGGTTAGAAACTCCAGAATACGCTGATCATCCTGATCAAATTTTGGATTGGTTTTCCCCAAAAACACTAACCAGTGTTGCAAGATTGGGCTGCTCCCCTCCCAACTGGGCTACTGTTCATCACTTTAGGCTGGACCAGTTAGCGTTGGGTGGGTACATACAGTTTGGGCTGGTTTTGAAAAAAAAAAGTGCATATCTCGTAACCGGTTTGACCTACACTCATGAAACTTTGTTCACACATGCATATCCTCATGCTGAACAAATAGGCCTCAACAACCTATGACTTCCGGCAAACAGATTTGTGGCCATCTTGAATTTGGTTAAAAACATTAAATTCTCTAAGGATCCCAGGTTTTTTGACTTTTTTGACAAAAATCCTTGCAATGTTTGATTTGAGCGGGACCGACTTAGTGGCTGTTGGGGACCAAAGTTCCAACTGCTCAAGTGAAATGAAGTCGATTGGCAAAACA
>NW_028179470.1:0-2500 GCF_964030765.1 Micromesistius poutassou | reverse complement strand
GGTACTTAAGTTAACTGTTCCTACTCCCAGGTACTTAAGTTAACTGTTCCTACTCCCAGGTACTTAAGTTAACTGTTCCTACACAGGTACTTAAGTTAACTGTTCCTACTCCCAGGTACTTAAGTTAACTGTTCCTACTCCCAGGTACTTAAGTTAACTGTTCCTACACAGGTACTTAAGTTAACTGTTCCTACTCCCAGGTACTTAAGTTAACTGTTCCTACTCCCAGGTACTAAAGTTAACTGTTCCTACTCCCAGGTACTTAAGTTAACTGTTCCTACACAGGTACTTAAGTTAACTGCTCCTACACAGGTACTTAAGTTAACTGTTCCTACTCCCAGGTACTAAAGTTAACTGTTCCTACACACGTACTTAAGTTAACTGTTCCTACACAGGTACTTAAGTTAACTGTTCCTACTCCCAGGTACTTAAGTTAACTGTTCCTACTCCCAGGTACTTAAGTTAACTGCTCCTACACAGGTACTTAAGTTAACTGTTCCTACACAGGTACTTAAGTTAACTGCTCCTACACAGGTACTAAAGTTAACTGTTCCTACTCCCAGGTACTTAAGTTAACTACTCCTAACCACAGGTACTAAAGTTAACTGTTCCTACTCCCAGGTACTTAAGTTAACTGTTCTTACTCCCAGGTACTTAAGTTAACTACTCCTAACCACAGGTACTTAAGTTAACTGTTCCTACTCCCAGGTACTTAAGTTAACTGTTCTTACTCCCAGGTACTTAAGTTAACTACTCCTAACCACAGGTACTTAAGTTAACTGTTCCTACACAGGTACTTAAGTTAACTGTTCCTACTCCCAGGTACTTAAGTTAACTGTTCCTACTCCCAGGTACTTAAGTTAACTGTTCCTACACAGGTACTTAAGTTAACTGTTCCTACTCAGGTACTTAAGTTAACTGTTCCTACTCCCAGGTACTAAAGTTAACTGTTCCTACACACGTACTTAAGTTAACTGTTCCTACACAGGTACTTAAGTTAACTGTTCCTACTCCCAGGTACTTAAGTTAACTACTCCTACACAGGTACTTAAGTTAACTACTCCTAACCACAGGTACTAAAGTTAACTGTTCCTACACACGTACTTAAGTTAACTGCTCCTACACAGGTACTAAAGTTAACTGTTCCTACTCCCAGGTACTTAAGTTAACTGTTCCTACACAGGTACTTAAGTTAACTGTTCCTACTCCCAGGTACTTAAGTTAACTGTTCCTACTCCCAGGTACTTAAGTTAACTGTTCCTACACAGTTACTACACAACATGGATAGCAAGCATAACAACAAAATTGCTAATAGGCGCTAATCGCTAGTTAGCGAACATGCTAACTAGCGATCTTTACAACATGGATGATGGTTCATGACAGTACTGGACATATCTCCATGTCCCAACAACAACGACATCCATATGTTCCATGTTCTAGGGACTCCAGGTTGAAGATAAGCTTTAATCCACCTACCAAGTAATGCAATAGTGATCTCATGATCTCATCTCTTATGTTTACATCTAACACTGCTAATTTTTTATCAATAATTATCGATATCGACCGATATGAAACACTTATATCGTGATACAGTTTTCAGCCATATCGCCCAGCCCTACGTTAAACTGCACTTGTACTTACAGCTTTTGAACCAGAGAGCACTGAGTATCACTTTATGTTCAATAAACAGACAAAAAGTCAACTTGAATGAGTCTCATTGAGTGACACACATGCTATGCTCGGGTTGTAATACAGCGGGATCCCCCCCCCCACCATCGCGTGCTTTAGGTCTTAAATTTCATTCAAGGTGGTATTAAAAAGGTCTTAAAAAGTCTTAAATTTGACTTGCTGAAACCTGCAGATACCCTGCAGGGTATCATAAGTTATAAGTTAACTGCTCCTACTCACAGGTACGTGTGTGTGTGTGTGTGTGTGTGTGTGTGTGTGTGTGTGTGTGTGTGTGTGTGTGTGTGTGTGTGTGTGTGTGTGTGTGTGTGTGTGTGTGTGTGTGTGTGTGTGTGTGTGTGTGTGTAGGTCCAGACACGCAGCGCTGATGAACCCATGACCACCTTTGTGTTGTGCAACGGCTGTGGAAACCGATGGAAGGTGAATAAACACGTTGTGTAGCTAATGTAACCTCATGTTGTATGTTAGAGTCATGTTAATGGAACCAGAGGGTAGTACCGCCCACCGCCACCAGGGGGGGGGGAGAGAGAGAGAGAGAGAGAGATGTTTGTGACTAACCTGGTGTCTCTCTTCTCCTCCAGTTCTGCTGAACGACGTATCGGGGAGCGACCTGGATTGTACATTTAGTTTTCCTTTTTGTATCGTACCTTTGATCCTTAACAAGGCCGTAACATATCGGACCACAGCATTAACCCATCGTCCACTTCCTGTCACACCACTTCCACTTCCTGTGGTTCTGGCGTTGATACTAAACTAACGGTAGAAATCTTCCCTGAAGGGCATTCACACACACACACGGAGATCTGGATAGGAT